>NC_091581.1:13177452-13199952 GCF_042767895.1 Penaeus vannamei
TCACTAGCCGCCACCTGTAATTTAACTACACTATATAGAAGGAGTTTATCACCTTTTATAGTCTGGTGGCAGGTGGTGTGAACTTCAACCTTTCAGCTTGAAGCAAGAACTAATCATCTCCGAAGAAACTAAGACCGCTTGTGTATCAAAAACCATCGCGATATGAAGAAGAAGGCTGCAAATCCACATGAGTACACGCTATGGGCAAATCTTTTCTTTTTCCTTTCTTCTTCTACCCCCCCTCTCTCTCTACCCCCCCCCTCTCTCTCTACCCCCCCTCTCTCTCTCTCTACCCCCCTCTCTCTCTACCCCCCCTCTCTCTCTACCCCCCCCTCTCTCTCTCTACCCCCCCTCTCTCTCTCTACCCCCCTCTCTCTCTCTACCCCCCCTCTCTCTCTCTCTACCCTCTCTCCTCTCTCTCTACCCTCTCTCTTCTCTCTCTCTCTCTGTCTACCCACTCCTTTCCTCTCACTCTCTCTCACTCTACCCTCTCTCTCTCACTCTACCCTCTACCCTCTCTCTCTCTCTCTCTCTCTCTCTCTCTCTCTCTCTACCCGCTCTCTCTCTCTCTCTCTACCTGCTCTCTCTCTCTCTCTCTACCCGCTCTCTCTCTCTCTCTCTACCCGCTCTCTCTCTCTCTCTCTCTACCTGCTCTCTTTCTCTCTACCTGCTATCTCTCTCTCTCCCTCCCTCCCTCCCTCTCTCATTCTCTCTCTGTCTACCCTCTCTGCTCTCTCTCTCTTTGTCTACCCTCTCTGCTCTCTCTCTCTCTCTGTCTACCCACTCTCTCTCTCTACCCACTCTCTTTCTCTACCCGCTCTCTCTCTCTCTCTACCCGCTCTCTCTCTCTCTACCCACTCTCTCTCTCTCTACGCACTCTCTCTCAATCTACCCGTTCTCTCTCTCTGCCCGCTCTCTTTCTCTCTGCCCGCTCTCTTTCTCTCTGCCCGCTCTCTTTCTCTCTACCCGCTCTCTCTCTCTCTCTCTCTCTCTACCTGCTCTCTTTCTCTCTACCCACACTCTCTCTCTCTCTCTACCCTCTACACACTCTCTCTCTCTCTCTCTCTCCCCCTCTACCCTCTCTCTCTCTCTCTCCCCCTCTACCCTCTCTCTCTCTCTCTCTCTACCCTCCCACTCTCTCTCTACCCTCTCTCTCTCTCTACCCTCTCTCTCACTCTCTCTCTCTCTCTACCCTCTCACTCTCTCTCTCTCTCTCTCTACCCTCTCACTCTGTCTCTCTCTGTCTACCCTCTCACTCCCTCTCTCTCTCTCTCTACCCTCTCACTCCCTCTCTCTCTCTCTACCCTCTCTCTCTCTACCTGCTCTCTTTCTCTCTACCTGCTATCTCTCTCTCTCTTTCTCTCTACCCGCTCTCTCTCTCCCTCTACCTCCCTCCCTCTCTCATTCTCTCTCTGTCTACCCTCTCTGCTCTCTCTCTCTCTCTGTCTACCCACTCTCTCTCTCTCTCTCTACCCACTCTCTTTCTCTACCCGCTCTCTCTCTCTCTCTCTTCCCTCTCTCTCTCTCTCTCTTCCCTCTCTCTCTCTCTCTCTTCCCTCTCTCTCTCTCTCTCTTCCCTCTCTCTCTCTCTCTACCCGCTCTCTCTCTCTCTCTTCCCGCTCTCTCTCTCTCTCTATCCGCTCTCTCTCTCTCTCTGCCCTCTCTCTCTCCCTCTCTACCCGCTCTCTCTCTCTCTCTACCCGCTCTCTCTCTCTCTCTACCCGCTCTCTCTCTCTCTCTACCCGCTCTCTCTCTCTCTCTACCCGCTCTCTCTCTCTCTCTACCCGCTCTCTCTCTCTCTACCCGCTCTCTCTCTCTCTACCCACTCTCTCTCTCTCTACGCACTCTCTCTCTCTCTACCCGCTCTCTCTCAATCTACCCGCTCTCTCTCAATCTACCCGCTCTCTCTCAATCTACCCGTTCTCTCTCTCTGCCCGCTCTCTTTCTCTCCGTCCGCTCTCTTTCTCTCCGTCCGCTCTCTTTCTCTCTGCCTGCTCTCTTTCTCTCTACCCACTCTCTCTCTCTCTCTCTACCTGCTCTCTTTCTCTCTACCCACACTCTCTCTCTCTCTCTCTCTCTACCCTCTACACACTCTCTCTCTCTCTCTCTACCCTCTACACACTCTCTCTCTCTCTCTCTCTTTCCCCCTCTACCCTCTCTCTCTCTCTCTCTACCCTCTCACTCTCTCTCTACCCTCTTACTCTCTCTACCCTCTCACTCTCTCTACCCTCTCACTCACTCTCTCTCTCTACCTTCTCACTCTGTCTCTCTCTCTCTCTACCCTCTCACTCTGTCTCTGTCTCTCTCTCTCTCTCTCTCTCTCTCTCTCCCTCTCTCTCTACCCTCTCACTCTCAACCCTCTCCCTCTCTCTCTCTCTCTGTGTACCCTCTCACTCTCTCTCTAGAGAGAGAAAGAGAAGTGGAAAAACAATCCTTCATCAAAGATAAAGCTGCTGTGACTCAAGTGCTTACTCCACATAATGGCTATCACACTTAGGGCCATTTATATCAATTTTGGCATTTTTGCAAAATCTTTCCAATTGCAAATAGTCCAACCCTATAACACTGTCAGAGAATCTTATTTCTTTATTGAAAGAATTCTCCTGCATCAACATCTAAGCAACATATACAAAGCCCCAGGTAAGAAAAGGTCATATAGAATTATTATAAAGTATTGTGACAAAAAAGTTACAGATGAGTTCACATATTTGGACAAAATATGTTACAAGTCAAAAGCTGTAGAGCATTGTAGGTTAGTATGGTAGTGAAAAGGGTAAAGAGGGATTAACAAATGGAGTACAAAGGCCGTTTAGGATTTACACAAAGCTAGCCTTTCATCCTTTCAGCACAGCTCTCACACTTTAGGATGTGGACAGAAGGGGATTAAGAGAAGGAAAAGGAAAGGTAGAGAGGAAAAGACCATGAGAGATTAGTTGAGGCAAGGGTTGAGGTACAAGGCAAGAGTGATCCCCCACATTGGGCCTCAGTCCGTCTCCTATCAGTAAGACAAAAACAGTTGCCATTTTTGTCTAGGGGGTGACTGCATGAATGAAGCTTCAAAATTAATGCAGCCATGGAAGAACTGACTGAAAAAGTGCTAGTGTGGTAAGGCCTTAACTCCTTGCCACCAGGTGGCATGTACATACATGCCATGGCTGCTGTGAACCAAGTAGAGGGTAGCATCTCATCACGACCATTCCCACACCGTTGGCCTATTGGACAGAGCATGTTTTCTTAGATAATAGCTGCATCATCTCTATGGTGAGATTTTTAGGCAACAAAACCAAAAGTAAAGGTAAACCTCCATATTCATTTTCTTTTTTTATTATATTAAATTATATACTGTGCCTAATGTTTCCTACAAACTACTGAACGAGCCAGGAGGAAAATGGGGAAACTGTCAGTGCATGCTAACAATCCCCCCTTAATGGCCATTAGCCAAATCTAAAATCCAGGGTTAACGGGTTAAGATAGAAATTGGTGCTTTGCTAACCCACTGCTACTAACTTGTTTTGGTTAATCTTTGTGGTATGGCCCACTAAGGAAGGACAAATTGATGATATTCTTGTAGAGGACTAAAAGTTGCAGTAGTTGGTACTAGAAATAATTTGCAGACATGAATGATAATGCCACAAATAGAGAATAAAGAATGCGGAAAGCACTGCTAACAGCCTAAGTCCACTCAGTGCTCCTGAGCTTCATCTCTGTCATTTTATGCACACTACGGTGAAGACAATGTTTCCCAGGGGGTGGTGGTGGGAAGAGCCCCCATCAATCAAATGGGGACACAAATGGGAACACCACAAAAAAAGGAAAAAGATTGCAAAAAGCACTGCTAACAGTCTAAGTCCACTTGGTCCTCTTGAGTTTCAGCTCTGTCTTGCCATGCATAGGCTACCTAGGTGAAAAAAATCCACGACAACTTTGGCTATTGAATGAGTTTGTAGATGTGGAGTTGGTGACTTAGTCTCTGACACATGCACTATAAAGGATTACTGTTGAGAATGTCATCATACTATTTCAAATAATTTCTGTATTGCAAATTTTTAATGAAAACACTATGAAAAGTGTTATAGTTTTCATCAATTCTATATATTGTTTACTGTGAAAGCCTCATGGTGATATACTAAAACAAAATACCTAAATAATGCTAATATCCCATATGGATAATTGACTCTTGACAGTCAATATGGATAAAGGGGTACTGGCTTCCTTTCAAAACAATTTCTATATTTTTCTGCAGGATAACCACTGATTTCAGCAATTCTGGGCATTGTTTCTCGTACAAATGAATCATTGAGAAGATCTGAGCACCATTTCCATTGACAATCTTAAATTGATAGTCCCGATAACAGGGGAGGTCATGAAGTATATCAGGTAAATTCTGCAGTAAAACAGGCTGAAATAAAATTAATATAGAACAAAAAATAAAACTCTACAGATGTGCCTGCCATCTTTGAAACTCTACATGCTGATGTGCCAAAAAAGAAGAAGAAGAAGAAAAGGGGAATTCACACCATCCAAAACCCCCAGTGGTAATCATACAATATGTCCAAACTAATAAACAAACCTAACACTACGTCACAAACTCTATTCAACAACTTAAATGCCCGTGACTGGGTGTGCCCTTCGGGCACTAACCGAGGGGAGGGTTGATGGAGGGCTCTGCCCTCCAACACTCCCTGGCAAACATTCTTTTCACCTTGGTATGCATAAGATTGAGCTTAGTACATCCATACCATAAAGAATTAACCCACATACTTCTGTATAGCCAAACACCAAACTTTTCTTTACTTTTATCTACTGTCTGAATTGATAGGTTTCTAATTTGTTTCTTCTTCATTTTTGGATCTTCATCAACAAACATGCTAATGCTGATGGGGGGTCATAGACACATCCACTCTTTACCTTATGGCAAGCCGCTAGGGAGGTTCTCGGCTAATCTCTAGCTCTTCATCAGTTGGACACATGGTCCTGCCAACTGTACCCCAAGGTCTGCCATAGGGACTTGTTACAAAAAGCATCGAGACACAACTCAAAAGTACTAGATAACATTCAGGTTTCACTTCCATTGAGCTGAGTTCAAAGCTCCTGCTGCCAGACCAATATGTCTACTGACTTCCTGGCCTGGCAGCCCAGAGACATGGACAGCACTACCAGGGTACATAAAGCTCTCTGTGACTTCAACATCCTTGCCAAAAGCATGTATTGACTGAGGCCCATTATCCAGTTCATACAAGTGTTGAAAAGTGTTAGTGCAAAGACACAGCCATGCCTCACTCCTGAGTTAACCTGAAAGAAGTTTGACAGGCCTCCACCACACTTTACAGGACTTTCAGTAACATTATAAAGGCTTGCTATCACAATATCACACCAATAATATATGTTGAAATTCACCTGTCTCAGGATCTCTCATAGTGAATCACAGTGAACTGAGTCAAACACCTTGAGATCGATGTAGGCTGCAAGCAGCCCACGACCAAACTCATGACAGCACTCAACAATGACTTGAAGCACTTGGATATGTGGATTTACCAGGAGTGAAACAGACTGCTCTGGTCTTTGGTGTCTTAGTAGGTGGTTGTGGATCCGTTTCAGAAGGATCCTCACTAATGGGTGGGTCCAGCACAAGGATTGCAACACTGCTTGTGTCCAGACTAACTGCTGGAGGGTCTACTTGATACTGTTGCTCACGAAACCCCAACATGATCTGAGATGATCTGTCCATCCACTGAGTGGACTGCAGTCATCTGCAAGGAGGGCTTGGAGTTCAGTTTTCTTAGAGCTTGATAAGCAGGTTGAAAGTCAATTACTAAGAAATGGCCTTCAACCTCCTTAGCAAGATCCCTGCTGAACTGTTCCTTATCCTTTCCTAGCAGTCTAATCCTTGTGCACCAAGGAACAGTACAATTCCTATTTGCCATTCAGATGAGCCACAAACATGATATCTGTGGCCTCCAGTATCTCCAGTAAGTTGGAATTTTGCCTTGTCCTTGGGCATTCGCCTCTGGACTCTTGTGCTGCATCAATTGTTTCACGCTTAAAGGAATCCCACAGGGTCCATCAGGTTTTTCAAGTACTGTAAACTGAACAGAGATTGCTGCGGTGAACCTCAATGCACACTCCACCTCCCTCAATCAGTCCAGGTGAAACATCCATTAGTGGCCATTGAAGAGACAGGGGGATCTGAAGTGAATCTGTAAGGTCCCTACAACCATTCTATGGTTGGTGCCAACGAACTCAGCACTCCTGTAAACCCTGCAGTTCTAGAGGATCCTCCAGGAAATCCACTGATTTCCTTGCCCACAGTACCTGTATCTCTATACCAAGTCCAGTGATGCAGACATCTCATAGCCAGCTCGATCACAGCCAGATACCACATTGAAGTCTCCCAGGACAATGTCGTGCTGGGGGTATTTGTCTGTCACAGATGTGTCTGGCAAAAAACACCCTTTTCTTGTCAAGTTTACAAACATCGATAGGAGCATACACCACAATAAGAGGCACAAAGCCAAAACCATGCTTCCGTCTCAATGCCATAATACACTTGTAAACTGGAGAAACCTCTACCATCAAAGGTTGAAGCCAGCTGGAGATGGCCATGGCTACTTACTGAAGATAATGACCATTGTTCCGGCCCAACCAGTAATAGGTGTACCCAACCATACTGACTGTGCCACTGCTAGGTCTTCTCACTTCTGAGAGAGCAGCCACAACTCCCAACCATGTTTTATCACAGAATGGTCTCCATGAACTGTCAAATACCATAGCAGCAAAAATGTGCATATGCAGAAGATTATTGTAAAGAACCATAAATAAACCTTCACCCATTAGACCAGGATGACATTGTGCTCACGTTTTGGAAAGAATTGAGTTTAGGGGCAGGTGACATGAGCATGCCTCCAATTAGGCAACTTGCTGTCATGAGTGAAGGCCAGGGTGACAGAAGACTTGCCACAAAAGCACAAACTTTTTGGAGTGTGATTTGATTCATTTGGTGCATAGAAGGAGGCTTTAGCCTTATTCCCATCATTAACCCATCGCCGACGGGTAAAAATTTTGGCAAGTGGACATATGCACGGGCTTGTTGGCGCGCATCAGTAGTTTCCCCTGTTTGCGCCCGGCTCGATCGGTAGTTTGCGAGCGACATTTAGCACCTAAAAGCTTTTATTTTGCTAAAATTTATAAAAATATTAAAATTTTGAAGGCTTACCTTCATTATAGGGGCCATTGCCTAAAATCTTTACCATATAAATAAAGCCGCTACTACCGGAGAAAAACAATCTCCGTCCAACTAGCCAGTGGCGCGGGAATGGGCATGACATGATGCCCCCCGGCAGGTTAAATGAATAAGGAATATAACGTGCTTAAGCAGTGACTGGAAGAGTGCTGGCTCCAGAGAGGACGCCATTTCCATGAAACACACTGTATTTCTGGCTGCTGTGGCTGGCGGTGCACGTTGTTTTACATAAAATTGAAAATTATGAAAAAATGAGTTATTTGCTACACAGAGAGATGATATGGAATCTGTGTAAGGAAAGTAAGCTATTACCATCAGGATAAAGCAAATCAAAAGAAATCAAAAGATAAATATGGACATTGGAAAATGGTGAAAAAGCTAAAAAAGTTTGCACAAAATAAATTTGCAAAGGGGAGGCACAGAGTCTTGTCACTACTTATGGGTGTTCATGCCCACCCGGCCTACGTGCTGCACGCCTGGGATGTTAGCCATTTCTGTAACCCATTGCCCAGGTTTTTGACTAAGGCGATTTCCATGACACAATCAGATCCAAAGGGTTAAAACATGTAAAGGAAGTAAAATAACATTCATAAAAGATGGTGAAAGCATAAATGAAGAACAGCAGACACTGATAATTAGCAAAATATCATTTAGACAGGCACATAGTAATAAATGACCTAAGGCATCTTTTCCGGTGGCAATTAGGGTGTCACGAGACGCAACATGACACCAAAAACTGTCTCGTGATCAGAGGCGAGACAGGCCTCTAAGTTCCGGCCATTTCTGTGACATAATAGAAATGATCGTGGTTTACGGATCACTATTTTACTGTACTGGTTATTTTTCCGACAGGTACACAGTATTTTGGAATATGATATCCAAGATGGCTTTTGATATCTTATGGTGGGTAGTGCGATGTTATAGATATCCAATATAAGTACGAGTATGCATGAAATATCCAAAGTATGAGGAATGCATCTGGCAACTTGATTAAAATTAACGGTCTGCTTAATTCCTGTCACGCAAGAGGTGTCGCATTTCCTGTAACCGCTGGAAAAGATGCCTCTAGCATATCATAGTATTGAGCTGTGTGGTCAGTGTATTTAACCTTGCAATGTAAACAAGATGAGCGACAGCTATACAGGCTATTTCCACTGTTCTTTTCCATATAGCACCATTAGGAAGCATTTGCACATATATTGCCATAGAAGGACTTTGTCTTGGCTTGTACCGTTCTATCATTTCACTAATGTTTTATTGCCCAAGTACGCCACTACCTCAAACTACGTATTATCCCTCATCACAAGCAATACATTGATACCAATAACTCTCTGTTAACTAATCTGGCCTTTTCTGAGTTAATAACAACTTAGGTTAAGTAAAACATTCGATTCCCCTCTAACATGACTGGATATCATAAATAGCCTACCAATATCTTCTTCTTCTTCTTTCTTCTTTTATAGGGTTTTAGACCATTTTTTAGTCTATATTCCCTGGATCCTTTCTTGCAGTTTTTCTTTAAGCCTACCAATATCACAATGCCAAAGGAAATTACCATGAAATGTGACCCTGCGAGTATAAACTTGTAGGAGAGCAAAATGATAAAGGACTGAGGCAATCGATATATAATGGTCTGTTGGTATACAAGTAAATTAAATGAAAAATCCGAAATAATATATAAATAAACGAACAGCAAAAACAACGTATAATAAATAGATAAATAAAATAGTTAACATGTCCCTCATCATTACGCGGAAACACCAAGGAACTTCTCAGTTTAATGCCTTAAGTAACCCATGATCAATTATAGATCTCTAGTACCACAATTCCTAACAAAATATGGGGCAATTTACCAAAAATCGTTGGGGCAAGGAGATGGTAAACCGCGAAGGTAATAATATAAACAAGGATATTTCGTAGGGATGTAGACTCTAAACTTGATCTTATCATATGTATCTATGAGGATGTATCATTTATAAAGATATTTGAGCAAAATCTTATTTGAACCCGCTAATTAACAAGATATTACCTCATAATACATGATCTTTATATACAAAAAAATCAATTTTACACACATGCTCCCCAAACGTTTACATTGTCAACAATGGCGTTAGCACAGAAGAGGACGCATGTAAGTGATTTTTATTCTAATTAGGTAATTCTAAAGAGTAATGAGGGTAGATTGACTCTTTGTGTCGGAAATAAGAATGCCAAAAACATAGAAAGTAGATTTTGAATGAAGTACTGCGTTGAGATAGAAAAAAAAACAACTGCATCGTAATAATCTTAATGAAGACCTAAAGCGATACCATTAAATTACCTCGATGGATTCTCACTTTCTAGTATCCAGATATACAGAAATTATTGAGCGGAAACATCCAAAACCCCACATTCTTTTCCCTCATTACATGCGAGGGCATGAAAGGGTCTATGGAAACGGGATTAAAATAATATATACGCACTGTATTGTTAGGGCAGCCCTAATGAGCATCAACTGCGATAGTGCTATGGTAGTGGCTTTTGAGCGTGCGTGTGCATGATTGAGTTCCCGTTTCGCATTCTACTAAAATGGCTGGCGACGCGAATAACCAACTTAACCCATCCAGTTAGGTTAGGTTAGGTTTGGTTGGAAATGGGAAAAGGCCTCATCAAACGTAAGTAATTGTCAAAGTGACCAGATTATGGCCCGTACTTTTAAAAGCTTCGCCAGTGCTGGCGTTCGCCTGGCGAAGCTACGCCAGGCGAAGCTACGCCAGGCGAACCTCTGAGTGAGGGAGGCCTTACTTTTAAACCCAACGTTGGCCAGGGCGGGTGAAGGGATCGCCAGGTGCTAACATCTTGCATTCCCGCTAAAGGTAGAGGTTGAAGACCGCGACGCGCGTAGATAGAGGAAAATGGACACCGCCATCTTACAGAGCGGGAAAAATAGAAGGGGATAGCGTATAGTTTAAGATGCACCGGCCTTATAGTCACCGCTAAATGACGAAAATATAACGCGCGGCCGCCTTTCAAATTCAAAGTCGATGAGCTTGTTTACCATGCTAGGAAAAACACGACACTGACCCACGAACGCATTTTTGCGTTCGCGAACTAGTCCGTGTATCATTATGCGCTTGTCAAAACGATATTTGGCTAATTATCTGTGTCTGCTGGTACGCATTTATACCTTTAAAGTCTTTTAGTAATGTTATTATACTTCATTTGCACATTTTTATATTTATCTATACCCTCATATCGAATCCTGCGCATCGAGTGTTTCACACTTTCTTGTGCCAGCCACAGGTTGACAGCTCATCATACCGCTCATTTCGAGATTGAAAGCCGGTGAGAAATGTTGCGTTTCCAGTGTTGTGTTGATTCTGGGTTCTTTTTTAAGACCTTTACAGTGGCATCGAAGAATAATTCGACTTCAGTAACCATCCCAGTTTTATATGTGAGCCCATCAAGAGCTCCAAAGGACGAAAAAGGTGATTAAAATCGAAGCAATCCCAACAGTACAAAGAAACGAAAGTTTCACGTTTCCTGATATAAAGGTATTTGGTTTATTATTTTACGGTGTGAATGCAGCTCTGTCTTGCCGTACATACCGTGGTGGAGAGAATGTGTCCTGGGGGGTGTTGGGGGGCTTGCCCCCCATCAACCCTCCCCTCGGGCAGTGCCCGAAGGGCACGCCTAGTCACGGCAATTTATATTGATATATTAGGTTGGTTGGTTTATTGGTCAATACGTTTTTGGGGGTTGGAACGTGTGAATTCCCGTAGAGTTTTTTGCCGAAATGTGGGTTGGGTTCCCGTAGAGTTTTTTATTTATTTCGCGTCAGTCCGTAAACTTTCAAAGATGGCGGTTACATCCGTAGAGTTTCATTGGCCGATTTTAAGCGCTTTTTGTGCTAGTTTTACGCATTTTTGATTGTTATTCTTCTTATTTAAGCTTGTTTTACCCCATAATTTCCCTGATATACTTCATGCCCTCCCCTGCTAACGGGACTATCAAATCAAGATCGTCGATGGAGAAATGGTACTCGATCTCCTGAACGATTCATTCGCAATAGAAACAACGCCGAAAATCGATGAAATCATAGGATTTCATGCAGAAAAACAAATTTTTTTTTTCGACGAGGGTGCGTCGCGGTCTTCAACAATTACCCCGCTAAATCTAGCGCAAATTTGTTTACATCTGCAGTGCACATAACATAACCTAGACTTAATTATTAACCTCGAGAGAAGACGAAAATGTTGTTTCCGCAATAGTCTCACTTTATACTATAACAAAGGAGTTAAAATTTAACTTTATGCTATATCAAAGAAGTTGAAAATAACTTTATACTATAACAAAGTTAACTTTATACTTTATGCTACACTACACTTTATACTATAACAAGGTTAACTTTATGGCTCGTACTTTTAAAACCCTTTGCTAGTTCTGGTGAAAGGTTTCGCCGGGCGATTGGGAATTTTGTACCATTAAAAGTTCGCCAGGGCTGGCGAACAATCGTATTGGAGCACGAGAGCCACGAGAGCCCTCCCTATCCAGTGTTTAAATACCATTTTCTTGCTTTCATATTATAAATTAGTTACATATTTACGTATGATATGATGTAGGAATCACATTGTAATTCTAAAATATCTTAAAATCATAATTTATTATGAAATAACGTATATACGTATTTTTTTCAAGATCTTCGATGTTCCAGTCGAGAGCTCAAGGCATCAGCTGTATTCCTACCCCCCCTACCCCTACCCCCCACCCCCGAGATGACTTATTTAGATTTAGGTTGTTGTTATTTTGGTTGTCAGGATAATTTTCCTTTCACAAATGTTACCAAAAGTGTTTTGACGATGGCATGTTTACTACGGGCTATAGAAATATGGATGTAGTGCTCCACTGCTCTATAATGAGGCGTGTCTAACCTAACCTAACCCTTGTATCCCAACAGTTAACTATTTTATATCGGTTAGGTATAGTAAAATTATTAATTTTTAACTCCTTTGTATAAAGTGAGGCTATTACGGATATAATATTATCGTCTTCTCCCGAGGTTAATAATTAAGCTTAGATTATGTTAGGTAAGGTAATATATATGATATAAGGAAGGTAAGGTAAGGTAATATAATATAAAAAAATCTCTGCTATGTGCCAGCAATATATATTTACTTGTATGTTTATATAACACACTGCAGATGTAACAAATTTGTGTTTCTCGCATTTTTTTTCATTCGCCGAAGCACTAGATTTAGCAGGAATCCAAGATGTTAGCGCCTGGCGATCCCTTTCATTCGCCAGGCCTGGCGAACACCTGCCTTGGTTTTAAAAGTAAGGCCTCCCTCATTCAGATGTTCGCCTGGCGAAGCTTCGCCAGGTGAACGCCAGCACTGGCGAAAGGTTTTAAAAGTACTTTATACTATACTATATCAACTTTATACTTTTATACAAAAAATAACTTTATACTTTAACAAAAGAGTTTAAAAATTACTATTTTACTATTCCTAACTGATATAAGATATTGAACTGTAGGCCTACAAGGGTATCATTAGACATGCCTCATTATAGGGCGGTGGAGCACTACAGCTATGTTTCTATAGCCAAAAGTAAACATGCCAACATCAAAACACTTCTAGTAACATTTGTGAAAAGAACATTATCCTTACAACCAAAATAACAACAACCTAAATCTAAATAAGTCATCTCGGGGGTGGGGGGTAGTGGTAGGGGGGTAGGAATACAACTGATGTCTTGAGCTCTCGACTGGAACATCGAAGGTCTCGAAAAAAATACGTATATACGTTATTTCATAATAAATTATGATTTTAAGATATTTTAGAATTTAAATGTGATTCCTACATCATACCATACACAAATATGTTACTAATTTATAATTTGAAAGCAAGAAAATGGTATTTAAACAGCTCTCGTGCCTTTGCTTCGCCAGGCTGTTCCAATATGATCTTTCGCCAGCCCTGGCGAACGTTCGCCAAGCATGATTTTAATAGTACGAAATTCTGGACCGCCCGGCGAAACCTTTCGCCAGCACTGGGGAAAGGTTTTAAAAGTATGGGCCTATGGCATGCAGTGGACTGCCATAACTCTAGAATATGTAGAAGGGAATACAGCTGCCGTAACTCTATCCTGTGCCTAAAATATAAATAACATACACATAATCAGTCACTATTGTTTAATAAAAGGGGGCTGTACCCCCTGTGACCTCCTCCATGAGGGCCTCCCCCACCCCCCAGGAAACAAAGAATCCTCCACATATTCATGGCAGGAGATAGCATCAGACAGGCTCAGCATCAGGTGTTCCTGCATGTCAGTTGTATGTTCTCTAAATACATGGAGGTTTCTCTTTGTTCCATTGCAAGGATGGGGGCTGATACTGTATACATTACTCATATGTTACCCTGCAATTTCCCTAGTACCTTTTATGCTCTGCCAACAGGGTGTTCTCTTTGGGCACTGCCCATGGGTAGGGTTGATTAGGGATCTGTGCAACAAAACTTCCAGGCAGATATTGTCTTCACCTCAGCATGTATAGCAAAATAGTACCAAGTGGATTTAGTCTATGAGTAGCACTTTCAGCATATTTTTTTTTTTTTCTTCTTTTATATGTTGCAATACTGTTTGTGTCTGCATACTATTAGTTGTATTAATGACAGAATACCATCATCAGTTAGCCTGAACTTAGTGCAACCTGTATTTGTTATGATTTACATACATGCACTTACGATAAATAAGGTATCAATGGATTGTTCTACCAATTATACATGTAGGAATTTTGCTGCTCCACACATTTAGTCCCAACAGTAGGGGAGAGCATGAAAGATTACTAGGGAAATTGCAGGGTAATAGGGAATTTCTGGCTTTTATTGGAGAGAGAATCGTGAAATTAAAGCAGTTAATATATAATGGTATCATTTCTGTTTTATAATTTTTGTTTCTGGGGAAGGGAAATATATAGTCAAGCATGCTTAAATGATATATGTAAGAGTATTAGAAAAGAAAAACACATATATTAAAGTTAGATTCAAATCAAGTTAAATTATGGCTAAGAATATATTTTGCCCATTTATGGCCTGGTGTACATAGGTTCATTTTGTTCCTACTTTTGAATTTTAGATATTTATAGGATATCAACCAAAAAAACAGTAGTTTTGCTGTGATTGACAAGTTTAAGGGAGTTTAATGTCTAGAGTTTTGCAGTGGATATGTGGAATCTCCTGATCCTATCCATAAAGAAGACCAAGAGAGGATCAGTAAACCTGGGCTAGCAGACCAATCCATGAGCTAAAGTATGTGCTATAACAAGTTTTTTGACCCACCCTAATAGCCCCCTGTACTGATGGGACATGAATTTTCTATGTTTCACTCATTCCGGCAACTACTTGAAGCCATCTAGCTGTTCCACCAGGGCATTTGCTGAGTACAGTTGGCCTGTCTGCTCACTCACTAGAGCAAGTCATGACACATACACAGGTCCTGTCATGAAGGGTAGGATTTCTATGACGTCTATAGCCGTGCCCATCAGTAAGAGGTTAAGGTGAAGAGTCGTTGGTACGGGTCACAAATTATGATTTTTTCAAACTTTGTGTGCGGATACATGAACATATAACGCACCCCGGGCGCCGGTTGCCAGATGCGTAACGCACTCCTTTCTGCGGTTTAAATGTCTGGAGTATTTAAATGCCCTCATGCTGCCACACCCCTTTTTTGCTTCATGCTTTGTTTTTCTTGTATTTTCAGCATTTTTTGGGCTGTTTTTGCAAATTTCTTTGGTATGATACTGTTGTACGATAGTTTAAGCTGCGTTCAGCAGGCAGGCTGCAGCAGCAAGGATGGGAGAACAGTGTGATTGATAAAGTTGTCGGGAGTACACGTTTTGTTTTCAACCTGTTGAAAACCTGGCAATATGTCATTTATGTATAAGAAATGCAAAATATATGATTTATGATGTACTATGATATGTAAATGACAGGGAACCAGGAGCCTTGACATCTGAAAGTATACTTTTCAGAGAACACTCCCACCTAACCTAACCTAACCTAACCTTTATATAAAGATGACCTAAAATTACCTGAACAAGGCCTGACCCTCTTCCACAGGACTCCTATTAAAAGCCAAGGAATTGTCTAAGTAGATATTCACATTTGGTAATCATTGGTATGACCTTTATGGTGTAATGAAGATGAATGACAAAAACTTATTTTCTCAAAATCACATTTTCATGCATGATAGTAAAATTAACTTTGTATGTAATTACGCGATTTTAATAATTCTTGTTGCAAAATGATCGTCCAGTTCGTATCTACTAACTGTAGCTAAGTCATGCATTATTTCCACCAAGTAAATTTTTTAATGAAGAAATTAATGGCGATTTTCTGACAAAAAAGCACTTTTTTTGCAAGGTAACTGAAACATTGTCATTTCAGATAGATTTACATAAATGCTACATTTGGTACTCCTATTTGTTGACTAACTCTGGTCAGAAGGTAACTGCAATACTATTCACTATAAAGAAATTACTACATAATTTTTGAATTCTATCATCTTGCTTTTTTTTTTTTTTTTCTAAGCGCAAAAATTTACGTAGCTTTTTTAAATAAAATTTCTTGTGCTCAAGCATCACATATCCATGCACATTGTGTAAAATAATTAATTACCTAGCTAAAAAACTAAAGCAAGGAGGACTGGATAACTAATTTCATGATCGTACTGACGACTTTTCCCCTTAACTCAGTCATGCTGTGATGTCGTCTTCACTCATATTCAAAGGCACTTGTGACACAGAGAAACAGAGAGCCAGACCAGTATCTCTAACCGTCAGCCGATCATTGTTGGCTGTGGTGTACAAAAGCTTGTCTTTATTGGCTGGCAGACGTGAGATGCCAGTTCACTGTCGGCTAATCGGACAGAGATTGTTTGTCTCCTCTAGTAGTGGCATCCATCGAATCATTGAACTTAATGGCACTGGTATGTAAAAGTTTTTAGAATGATAACAAAAAAACTTTTAGGTGCCAAATGGTATCCGCAAACTACCAAACAGAACCAGGCGCAAATGGAGGAACTGCTAATTGGCGCCAACAATCCCGTTTGTGCGGCCACTAGCCAAAATAATAATCCTGGGGCAAATGGGTTAATGTTAAGTATGTCTGAATATGAGGGCTTAATTACAGCATCACAGACTATCCCTCATTCTGGAATGTGTCGTTGTTATGCACAGTTGAGCCTGCGCAGAACACTAATGTGCTTATTTGTCCATAGCTGTAGTCCTTGACTAAAAATAGACTCTCAAAATTTAGCTTATAAGCTCTTCATCTGAAGAATCATTTATGCTGCAGCCATGAGCATAGAGAGCTGGGTAAATTTATGCTACCCTTGCTTCTAATTTTTCCCACAAGCAATTGGCTTTATGCACACGTCAACACATGGTTAAATGTGGTGCTAGGGGCTGCTTTCATAATTGGGGTAAACCATTCACAATGGGTAATATCTAATCACATCTTCAAAACTGTCACTAATGATGGGTGACATCCAATTAAATCACATGTGCTGATGGGCCTTCTTTAACCCAAGGTTGATGGGATGACAAGAACAAATACCATGTCCGCTGTGTCTTTTAGTTTATTGATTGTCTTTACGCACAGTATAAATCACCAAGGAGTCAATTACTGTTCCTACCAAATACCTGTTTCTTTTCTTTGATTTTTGAAAGATTCTCTATTTTTTTTATTTTTCTATTAATGTTATTAAAGCATCATAATTATGTCAACAACAATAATTTTAACATGGATATAAAAAATTCCATGCCAAATCTCACTGAAGCAAATTGGTGGCACCGGAGCTGCATTGTAAAGAAGCATATGTGGTTTGGCCAAAGTTGGTTATAGCATCACCAAATGCCATCTATTTTTAGTTATTATTTTCTTTATAGTATTGTGCATTATGTAACTAGTAGATTAATTGTCAGATAGCAAAGGACTTTTATCTTCACTCTCATTTGATTAACCCAAAGTCTCCAGGAAAGTTTGGTTCACAGTAGTATTGCTCTGTGAAATGTCTCTGTGCATTGATACCAGTGCTTAGCCACAAAGGAGTCAATTAGTAAAGCTTGTGACTTCACCTGATTTCACCTTTGAGTTAGCTTTTTTGTTATTCTTAATTAATGCTATCAATATTGATGCTGTTATTTATATGAAAAACATTATAATTATTGTAGTGTTATTGGCATTAGTAACAGCAATATTAGATACTTTTTTTTTTTTTTTTTTTTTTTTTTTTGAAAATCAAGAAAAAGGGTACAGGTGAGACAGGTAGTACTTGTAATTGGCTTATAGAGCCATCTATGTATAAAAACAATTAATAAATTAAATTCACTGTGGGCATGGCATGTACATATGTTTATATTAAAACTGATACTATTATTATTCAAATATTTATATAAAATGATATTTTTCTATAGGTTCGTCTGCCTCCAGAGGTTAACCGCATACTCTATGTGCGAAACTTGCCTTACAAAATCACAGGAGAGGAAATGTATGATATTTTTGGAAAATATGGTGCCATCAGACAAATTAGAGTGTAAGTATGATTTATCCATTAGATTTTTAACTTGCCTTTATGATATAGCAAAATATATTCAACAAGAGGGCCCTGTACAAGTGGCTGTTCTATGATTCATTTTGTATTCTGTTCAAAGTTTCTTCAATTTTAAATTTTCATTCAAAGTAAATATTTCTTTGCCATATCAGGTATTACTGTAATCTCCGTTATTAAAGGTCACCAAAAGCTGCATTATTGTATACAGTCAGTCATTGTCACTTTAAGGATATATTCTGATAAATAATACCATTCATTTTATTATCTTCCCTTTCAACAGCCACACCATTGTTGTAACATGAATGTTTATAGTTATTATTATTTTTTTTTTTCTTTTTTTTTTTTTTTTTCTTTTTTTTGTAGAGGCAACACCCCTGAGACACGAGGTACAGCTTTTGTTGTTTATGAAGACATTTTTGATGCGAAAAATGCGTGTGATCATCTCTCTGGTTTCAATGTCTGTGGAAGATACTTGGTTGTTCTCTACTATCAGGTAAGGGGGTTAATTTTACATAGAGTACACATACTTTATGAACTGGATAACATAGTTGTGAAGTAGAACATATTCGACCTACATGTCAGTTATATACTAGTACAATTATTTACTAGCAGTGGTCACATATGTTTTTAAAGAGATATGGGACACTAGTGACCTGATGTTTATAATTAGAAATGTATTTGTGTACTCATTATACTTACCTTCTCATTTTACAGAGTAATAAGGCTTTCAAAAAAATGGATGCTGAGAAGAAGCAAGCAGAACTGGATCGTGTGAAGACAAAGTACAATATTAACACAGATGAGAAGAAGAATTGAACATAGATATTTGTATCTGATTTTTATTTTGCTGTTGTAATAAGGGAGGATGTTTTCTAAGAAATATCATCATTAGAGACAGGATTAGTCAAGAGATCCTTTTTATATTGTTTAATGTACAATAATTAGAAATTTAGGAAAGTCAACAAAAACATTTAAAAGTGTAAAAGGTCTATTATTTCTATTTGATTGCAACAGCCTAGTGCACTTTTTTGTTATTTCTCTTTTCACTGGAAGTACAATATTCTATGTATAACATTTTGAAATAAAAAAAATATATATATGTAAAGGGTTTTTCAATAATATCTCATTCAAAGTATTTTTATTTAAAAAAAATCTGAAGTTTGCATTTTTACAATTCAGTGTATTATGCATTTATCAGAGAGTCAGAACATGTAACAAGAATGCTGTAGGTCTTTAACAAACATTATGAGGATTTTTTTTCTTCTTTTATAATTTCAATATCTATCTTTCAGTATTCTATATTCAGAAAGCCATCAGGAGCACAAGCTTACATTTTCACGCATTAAGGCCTTGGTTTCAGCAACTTCATTCCTCCAAGTCGCTGCATGTACGCTACTGGAAGAAAGGTCAGCCATCTTGATTGCACGAATGGCATTTGTGCCATCTAATTCCTCTTGCATCTCACCTACTACCATCACATACTGGCCTTTTGGGAGATCAAAATAGAATGCCATACTCAGATAACATTATTACATTTATATACTGGGAATATGTGTGAGAAAGAGATAAAGGGAAAGTTGCAGTCTGAAGAGAAGTGAAATATCTCGGTAGTAAAGCCTGTGCAAGTAAGTGAATTAAATCATTAGCATAACCATTCACATTGGATGATGCCCTATCATAATGTGATGAAAGCTACAAATATCTAATCACGTTGTGAGCCCAATCCTAATGACCAGGATGATGCCTTAGGAGCCCATCCATCAACCTATAAATAGCCCAGGGACAGTGTGTGCTAACCCTCCCTGAACTCACTAAATTTTAGTCAAAATTTACCCACTATGAAAAGGTTTACCCAGTCACGACAGGAGCCCCAGATCAATACCAAACAACACATGTGAATGTGAATAAATGGCTGTGATATAAACAATATCTTAGGTAATCAGGATAAAAAGAGGCTTTAAACCTAATTTTAGGGTCTTTTTCTCTTCAAAAACTGCACCCAGGGCCAAGCAAGAGCATAAGTGTTTCAAGTGCACAACTCAGAGTAAGGTTAACTATGCATCACGCGAAGCTGTAATCCTCGCTTGAAGGATGTGCAAGGATGTCATCCCCGTGTGACTGGGTGAAAGACCAACAAGCTCCCTCATTTGTTGGTATACCATGGTAATTTCTGAGAATGTTAAGTAGCTTGATACCATGAACATCTCATGCATATTTGAAGAAATATATTTGTGCTACTAGTAATAAAGGAACAAAAAAAGAAAAAAAAATCACAATGAATGAGAAAGAAAAAATCATGACCTTTTTCACATTGACTATCAGTTCTACATATAGTTATTTTTTTGCATTTATTTTTTTTTTTTTTTTTTCATATAGAGGAAATATGACAGATTTGTTTGACCAATGAAATGGCATGGGCTACCAGCTCCCCCTGTGTGTTAGGAATAGTTGGAATTATTATCACTTGTGGCCCTAGACAGCATTGATTTAAATGTCTTGGCTAAGAATCATGTCAGTGGGAATCATCAAAAACTAACTAACCTTGTGAAATCCAGGCATTTCCACCAGGAATGGTATGACAGTTTGTAATACTGATGTTAGTATTTCCATCTTGCAAGATTACCTGAAAAATTATTATCACCGTGTCAAGCAATTAATTTTTCTACTATTATTAGAAAATGGATAGTTATTTTTATGCAACAGAACATTTTCAGAAATGTCTTACAAATTAAGTATATAAATTGTAAGTTACATGCAAATGGATGATATTCCATATCCATCTCAGAAGAAGAAATATGAACAAATAACATACATTTTTTGTCATCCTTAAAGTAGCAGATCTCTAAACAAAAACACAAAATATCATTATAAAGCCACAAGTCATTTTTTAAAATTTAATATTTGTCTTATAAGTAATCTATATATCACATGAAAGATGTGTCTGAGGAAAAAGCAATTTCCCTAAATTTTAAATGAGATAGATATATAAAGTAAGTGTAAGTTATCTGTTACTAGAGTTCCATTATTACTAAATATGGTATAATGCAACTACATCTGATTAAATCACCCAACCTCAATTCCAGAAACTATCATGTCTGACTGGGCACATGCACACATGCATACACACATACACACATACACACATGTGCACACACATGACACACACACACACAAAAAAGTAGTGCTGTGAAGTTAAAGTCAATTATAAACCAACTTATCTAAAAATCAATGTTCTTTCAGCCAAGAAAATAAGTACTGGTTGCCTTTTTGGTCTTACAATAACACATCAGTTAATATAACAAACCTGCTTCTTGTCTTCAGTAAAAGATATCACCTTTCCTTGTACCCACACTAATGATACGGTGAAATTTAAGCCAGCCTTACTGTACCTCCATGCTCCACCTGGAAATGTAAAATCATACTTATGTATCACTGTTAGGTCTTTATATTGGACTTTTTAAACACACTGACACTGGGTGTATGCACTGGCCACTGCAGTTTTCTTTTCTTAATTTTGTTTACATAACAGATTGCTTCACAAGCACTTAGTCACCAAGGAGTCAATTCCTAGGCCTACTGGGTATCACCCATTTACCCATTTCTAGAATTTTCAGGAAAAAAGTTGATACTTCAAATATTACTATTAATGTCATTTATGATATGCAATGTTATTATAATATAATTAACAATACCTAAGAAACTATGAAAATCCCAAATATTCAAGGGACAGTGTAAACTGGTATCAGGTTGGTTTAATAATTGACTCCTTGGTGATGAAGCATGTGAGGAATCATGTATACATGTCACCTGGGCATCGCCTGGTTAATCAAACTGCTAAATAATCCTTTGTTGTTGTTTTTTTTACTTTACCATATATTGAAATTAAGTGGAAACCTGCTACATAAAATCAAACAAGGAGGCTGAGAAAAAATGAATAGAGGAGGAAGGAAAGATCTTAAAAATCAAACCAATGGGGTTACTACTAGGGAAAGCTAACTGCTGCATTTACCCTTCACCTATGTACTCTTCTTCTTCTTGTACTATGGCATGTTCATGCCATTGACGAATCATGGCGGCTTTTCTCCTCCTCCACTTATCTCTGTCTCTCGCAACCTCACCCAGATCTTGTTCCTTCTGCACTGACAATCTATTTTTCATCCAGTCGAGCATCTTCATGCTCTGTCTTCCTTTCGCTCTCTTTCTAACTAGCTCAGTCTCAATGATGTGCAGCTCCATACCCTGGTCCCCTTTGAGCAAATTTCCAATAAATGTCCAATGTCTCTTTTTGATGGTGTCAATCAAGAGCCTCTTTGTTTTCATCTTCTTCAACACCTCTTCATTCATCACCTGCTTCCACGAAATTCTGAGCATTCTTCTGTAGAACCACATTTCGGCAGCTTCAAGTCTCCCCTCCATGGCTTTGCTTATTGTCCAGGACTCAGAGCTATACATCAACACCGACCAGATGTAGCATTTCAGTAATCTTTTCTTGAGGTCCAACCCAAGTTTCCTTGTACAGAATAGGCTAGTACCTATGTATTAGTGGGTTAATTTCTGTGAGATGGGCCTGAGCCCCCTCTACATCCTCATATATACAGATTTTTTATTGATCTACCCAAGCCAATGCTTTTAGGGTCACCCCACAGGATTGTCACTGAAAGACATGAGAT
>NC_091581.1:13252795-13257795 GCF_042767895.1 Penaeus vannamei
TGCAATTTATCCAAGAAAACTTCTTTCTTCTGTTGTTCATGTTTCAAAAATAATCCAAATAAACACCCATCCATATCTCCCACTGAAATATGAGTGAATATTAGGGTGGGGGGTAATTTGATGATTATTACAATCTGTATAGTCTGTATAAAATGATATAAAGGCTAATGAATCTTCAATTCTAATATCTTCATGATTTTTAGTGTTTCTTGATTGCATAATGATAATAACAAGATGATAATTTACATGGAAATATTAATAGTGAATTGTGAGATTGATAATGTATAATTACATAAGGTTTAACCCATTGGATCTAGATGGTTCACTACCATCCCTTGGCCCAAAATGCAGGCATTAGGCATATTTGAGCAGCCACTCGGCTGGGGGTGTAGCTTTTAGGCAGGGCAATAATGAACACGTATGCAGTGACAAAGACTCTATGCCTCCCTGCTGCAATGTTATTTATTCTTATGACATCAAGTTTCCATCACCCGAGCCTCCAGCCAAAATTCTCATGACAAGCAAGTTCCTGTCCCCCTCGCCCTTATCTAGATTTAATCATGTCGGCTGATCATTTCACCCACCCTTCATGCCAAATCATTTCATGACATAATGGTCTTGCCATCTGGATGTTAAGGGTTAAATGACATGCCCCAAAATTGAGATTAGAGACAAGAGTAGTGACTTTATACAAAATAATTGACTAACTTATGAACAAAGTTAGCAAAAATTAACCCTGATAAATTTCCACTACTTGCAGCAAGCCTTGGCAGCAGAAGTAAATTCGATGCGGGAAGGTCTAGCCGAAGAGCGTTTCAGATGTGATCGTCTTGAGGAGCAAGTTAACGATCTGACAGAGCTACATCAGAACGAGATGGGGAATTTGGTAACCAACATGGCTGACATGGAAGAGAAAGTGCAGTACCAGAGTGAGGAGCGCATTCGGGACCTACACGAAATAGTGGAAAATTGCCACACTAGGGTTTGTGTTGTGCATTTATCTTTTATATACTAACCCAAGGTGATTGGAGAATGCTTTTATGAAGTGAAAAGAGATGAATCTTATCTGTGAAAGTTGATATATTCTGCCTTATTATTTGTTTTTGTTTTCATAGGTTTGTTCTGGTATGTCTATTGTGAGATAAATACAAGGTATTGGCATATAAAATCATGAATTTCAGATCTCAAGAATGGAGCATCAGCAGGCACAACAGCAGCAGCAGTACCTGACTTTAGAAGGTTTAGAAAACAGCAATGCTCGAGCTGTATTCGTAAAGCTTATTAATGTCTTATTAACTGTGCTACAGGTAAGTTACCAGAATTGGTAATGTTTTTTGTACTACCTATATACACATAGATGCACATTTTACATGCACATCTTATCACTCACATTTCATATATTTTCTGCCTTATGCACTGATAAAGAGCCTTTATGCCTGTAGACATACTATTTAATAGTAACATTGTATATGACATGAATATATGATATTATTCAAATGGATATACAGTAGGTAACACTATCTCTACTTGTTCATGAATATATGTATTCCTTGTGGTTTTTAATCATTAGGAGTTAGCCTAAACAGAAATAGAAAAAGAGAAAGTGAGTTTCAGTTAGGAATTTTTTGTCCTTTGAATCTCTTATAAAGTGCTGTAGACATTTTCTACTCATGTTCCACTGACTTGAAATGCAAATATCAAGTGAAGAGAAATTGACCCAGCTTCTCAAATTTCAGGTTCTACTGTTAGTGGTAGCCACTGTAGCGAGCATACTGACCCCGCTGATGCAGACTCAGACGCGCATTGTTGTCACCACAACGTTATTTTTCTTCCTCATCTTCATATATATACAAATGCCAGAGTTGAAAGAGCTCTGGGGAATGATAAGTGAGCGTTACAAACAGTTGGTCACATTCAAATAGTTCTTGTTCCTTTAGATTTCTTTCCTCTTTCAAGAACTTTAATAGAAACTGACATATGAGGATGTGTTTTTTCCATTACAGTGTCATTTAAAAAGACAAAGACATGTAGAGAAATTATTTGTTTCAATTGTGAACTTAATTTTTCACATTATTATAAATACACATGCTACAACACACACCAGCACATGCATCTTTTCCACAATACATATCTTAACAGACCCACACATGCAGCACAAACAGATAAACAGTTTCTGTCCAGTGAACATCATAAGCAAGAGGATCATATTGATTCCTTAGCTCAAATATTTTGACTTAGTGAATATGACTTGGTTTTGGCACAAGCAAGCTGTGTTGTAATTATGTCCGTTTTGAAGAGTTCTGACAGAAAAAGTAGAAAATTTACTCGCATAGAAAATGATGACAAAAATGTACTACCTTTTGTGTGATGATTGCTTGGCAATGATACCAAATACTGAAGCAGATGAACAAGGAAAGGAAAGGTTATTGTTAAGCCTGGATGTGGAAGTGCTGTGACCAAGTGATTGTTGAAAAACTTTTCAAATGTTTATTTAGATAATTTCCACCAGTTCAAGTGCTGTGTGGAGATAACTCCAGCTGGTCGGCTCTTGTAGGGCTCGTGTGATAGCATTAACCAAAGTTGGACAATATAAAGTACTGTAGTGTGCTGAGCTATGGCCTTTGCTGGGTGCAGCATGAAGCCAGTAGGGTAAATGGTCAAAAGTAAGTACATGGAGATAACAGATCAGTGGTCAGCACTTTTAAAAACCCCTGATATTGTTTAAAAGTGGTAACTATGTTGTATGTTATATGAGTGAACCTATGGAATCACATATTCCTGCCAATATTTTATATGAAAGTATGAACCACACTTCTATTGTGCTGACAGCAGATCCGATGCCTAAAACATGCTGACAATTGATGATTTACTCTTCTCTGCTCTCTACAATTTTCTCTGGAACTGTTTGTTCCTTTTGTCTCTTAAGCAGTCTGAAATGTACCTCTAGCTAGTACAGACATGCTATTCTCTGCTCTCTTTCTGTGATTTATCACAGTTTTCGTTTTCACTTGTTATTGTAGGGTGGTTAAACAGAAAATTAGCTGATTTGATAACATGGAGTGCATACATATAGGGGTTTTGAATGGTGCTGGTGGAGATGTATGTAGCCTCTCAACTATTTCTTTAGTGTCTCATGAGTAGTAGATAGATTTGTGGGTCTTGCTAGGGAAAGAGATGGGTGTACTCTGCCAACACCAGCATTATTCACACCTGCAATTCTCTCATGCTAAAATTTCATCACAATATTAAGTAATGTTCCATCTTGAGCTTCCTGTGGATTTAGAATTCCGCAGTCACTCAATGAGTCGTAAGAACTGATTAAATGTCTGGTAATTCTTTATAGCAAAAGTTATGGTCACTGAATTGCAATAACCTAATGTGATGATTAGTAATTAGATAGGAAAATTGACATATGGGATATTTAATATTTAAATAGTGTTGAAAAGAATGATCCCATGGTATGATTAAAGTTTAGAAATTGAAGCTGCATAACTTTGCAATATATTTTGTTGTATAACTAAATGTACACACATAGTAATGGAAAAAAAAGGTTTTAACCAAAATATTTACAGCATTTGTTAGTTCTTTTAATGATATTCAGTGACTAACAGGTAAAATGGAGCTTTTAGAAGTAGATATTGCCATGTACTTACATACACTCTGTGTTCAGACACCCCAGACCTGGCATGAATAATATGGGAGTGGATCTACCAAGAGCATTTAATTAGAAGCTGCATCTTGGGAAGATAATTGTGTATTGTATTAATATGGATAGATGGTATAGAAAAGAAAAGTGTTAGCAGCATGAGAGTAATAATTTAGGGTGTGGTAATCCACAGACACCCTTTGAGTACTGAGGCTCTTATATACTTGTCCCATCACCCTGTGTACATTATAATATTGTGGCTCATTTTTAATGATTCAGTTGCTGAAGTATTATATGAGTTTTTTATTTCATTGTGTCTTGAATAGACATACACTAGAAATACACATAGTTTCATGTATTCATTAATGAAACTTTATTCTCACATAATGCATCAGTTACTGAGTCCCAGAATTTTATCATGAAGGAATACTTTGGCTGTAAAATCAGCTGCTTGTTTTTACAAGAATCAAGTTGGCCTTGGGTGCAATGCACACTTCCGGAGCTCATATGGGTTCTCATCAGGCACATGTGCAGGACCCACAGTCATAGCTTCTGGCATCAGGGAGGAGTTGGGGGTGTTATGATACAGCTTTTGCAGTTCACAAATAGATATTCTTTGATTATATCAGCTACAATGCTGTGTTTGTGCAAGCAGGTATTGTCTTTTCCATTCATTCCCTGGGTGCCAGTCTTGTACTTCATTGGCTGGGTATATATATATGGCTGCCAACATATGTAATGTTTTGCTGACTTCATACACAATTTTTTATGCATTATGTTTTGAGATCTGATTTTTGTAAATTATTCTTATCACAGTTTGATGCCAGTTTGGCATGGTAGGCATATTATCTTAGTTTTAAGCATTTTTTTTTCTTAGAAAATTTCTAGTAAAGATGACACTCCATGTTGTGTTTTATTCCCCAGCATGCTGTTTATATCACAGTACATCATCTTAATTCAGTGTAGCAATGTGGATCATGGGGCTTTTTCAAGGATTGAGTTATTCCCCAATGAAAGGGGCATTTGATTCAATTATAACGCATGAAAAAATGTTTGATTTGATTTTTTTGTATGATTATTAACCACTTGCCACCAGCGATGGCATGTGTATACATGCCATTCCCACTCTGTGTTTATTTCAGTATTTGTTTTTACATATAGATGGCTCCACAAGTACTAAGTCACCAATGAGCCAATTACAGGAACTACCTGTCTCACCTGTTTACGCTTTTCTTGATTTTTGATCATATTTTCTGGTATTTAATACTGCTGTTGGTAATGTTAATAATTATATAGTGATAACAAAGTTTATAACAAAAATAAGTGTTGATGTTGATAGTATTAGTAAAAAATG
>NC_091581.1:13343567-13346067 GCF_042767895.1 Penaeus vannamei
ATGTATACATACATATATATATATAAATATGTACATATATATATATATATATATATATATATATATATATATATATATATATATATATATATATATATATATATATGTATATTTATATATATATATATTTATATATATGTATATATATATTTATTTATATATGTATATATATATATATTTATATATATATATATATATATTTATATACATATATATATATATATATATATATATATATATGTATATATATATATATATATATATATATATATATGTATATACATATATATATATATGAATACATATATATATATGTGAATACATATATATATATATATATATATATATATATATATATATATATATATGAATACATATATATATATATATATATATATATATATATATTTATATATATATATATTTATATATATCACTATATATATATATATATATTTATATATATATATATATATATATATATATATATACATATATATATATATGTTTATATACATATATATTTATATATATTTATATATATAAAAACATATATATTTATATATATATATATATATATATATATATATATATATATATATATATATATATATATATATATACATATATATATTTATATATATATATATGGGAACGGGGACTACCCGTCTCGCCTGCGCTCTGGTGGCCGCCAGCCCAGAGTGAAGCTTGTGGGGGAAAGCCCTCGGGAACCCCACAGGTGGATGATGGGGCACGCAGCCCACCACCCCCTTTTATATGGGGCAACGTCGTTGGGGGTGGCAGAGGTGGCATCCACCCGGAGCGACTGCCAGAGGCTGAACCTCAGGCGGGAAGTCAGGGTGGGGGCTTGGAACGTCCGTTCTTTGCGTCAGGATGATCGGTTGCCTCTACTGTCGAGGGAACTGGGGAGGCTGAGAGTTGAGGTGGCTGCTCTCTCGGAGGTGAGGAGGCCTGGCAGCGGCACGACCTGTGTAGGTGGCTACACCTATTACTGGTCGGGCCGCCGCGATGGCCACCATCTCCAGGGAGTAGCCATTGCCGTCTCCAGCAGACTCCAGCCCTCGGTAGTAGAGGTTACTCCTGTTGATGAGCGTATAATGGTATTGAGATTGAAGCTTTCTTTTGGCTTCATGTCTCTTATTGCTGTGTACGCTCCTACCGATGTTTGTAAACTTGACGTGAAAGAGATGTTCTACGCCAAACTTACATCTGTGGCAGACAGATGTCCCCGACGAGATATTCGCATTGTTCTGGGCAACTTCAATGCGGTATCTGGCTGTGATCGAGCTGGCTATGAGATGTCTGTCGGTCCCCATGGTTCAGGAGCTGATGCCGGTAGCGAGAATTGCCTCCTTTTCCGGGACTTTGCTAGGTCCCAGAAATTGAGGATTTCTGGCTCCTGGTACCAGCGCCCAGACCCTCATCGCTGGACATGGTACAGTGATGCGGGTAACGCAGCCAAGGAGATCGACCACATACTTGTTAGCACTCATTGGAGGATCCTTCAAAATTGCAGGGTGTACAGGAGTGCTGAGTTCTGTGGTACTGACCATAGATTGGTTGTGGCTACCCTCCGAGTCCACTTCAAAACCCCCCAGCGGTCAAATGATCACCCTAGGGTGTTTCATTTGGACAGGCTGAGGGAGGGGGAGTGTGCCCGCGGGTTTGCTGAGGCAATCTCTGATCGTTTCGCAGTGCTTGGCAGTCTGACAGACCCTGTTCTTCTGTGGAATACCTTTAAGCGTGAAACGCTTGATGCAGCTCAAGATACGATTGGTGTACGCCCAAGAGCAGTACAGAATTCCATCTCGCGGGAGACACTGGAAGCCACAGATGCATGTCGTGCGGCTCGTCTGACAGGGGATCGGGAATTGTACCGTTCTCATGTGCGCAGAACTCGGTCCCTGTTAAGAAGGGACAAGGAACAGTTATTAGGAGTCTTGCAGAGGAGGTAGAAGGCCATTTCTTAGTAAATGACCTTCGTCCTGCATACCAAGCCCTGAGAAAGCTGAACTCCAAGCCCTCTTCACAGGTGACAGCAGTTCGCTCAGTAAGTGGTCAGATCGTTTCAGATCCTGTTGCGGTGCGGGGACGTTGGGCTGAGTATTTTGAGCAGCTGTACCAGGTTGACCCACCAACAGTTAACTTGGATGCGGGTAGTGTCGAGATCCCGCTGCCAGATCCACCTATCAGTGAGGACCCTCCCTCCCTAACTGAAGTTAGGGGGGCGATTTCCAAGCTGAAGAGTGGTAAAGCAGCTGGTATCTGCGGCATACCAGCTGAACTGTTAAAGGCTGGTGGTGAACCTATGGCACGGGGGTTACATGCTGTCCTGGCTGCCATCTGGCAGTCCGGTTCCGTTCCTCCTGACCTGTTGAGGGGTGTGGTCATCCCTCTCTGGAAGGGGAAGGGGGACCGGTGGGACTGCAGCAATCACCGAGGCATCACACTGCTCAGTGTACCAGGCAAGGTTCTCGCC
>NC_091581.1:13366067-13371067 GCF_042767895.1 Penaeus vannamei
ATATACATACATATATACATACATATATATCATCATCATCATCATCATCCTGAGTCAATCCACTGCAGGACGTAGGCCTCTCCCATTCTTTTCCAGGTTTCCCTGTCTTGCGATGTTTGTTTCCAGTCTTGGCCCCCAAATTTCGCTATTTCGTCGCGCCATCGTGTCTTTGGTCTGGCTCTTGGCCTCCTTAATTTATTTATAGTCCAGTCTGTTACTTTCTTTGTCCATCTGTCGTCTTGTCTCCGACATACATGCCCTGCCCATTGCCATTTCTTCTTTTTAATGCTCTTGAGTATATCTTCTACCTTCGTCTGTTCTCTGATCCACGTCGCCCTCTTCCGATCTCTCAGACTAATTCCCATCATCGATCTTTCCATCCCTCTCTGGGCGCTTATTAGTTTCCTCTCCAGTAACCTGGTTGTAGTCCATGTTTCTGACCCATAGGTCATAACTGGGAGGACGCATTGATTAAAGACTTTTCTTTTTAAGCACAATGGCAAGGAACCTCTTAGTATGCTACTGTGCCTGCCGAAGGCACTCCAGCCTAGACTGATTCGTCGCTTTATTTCCTGTTCACTTGATGTGCCTGTCTGCACGAGCTGTCCTAGGTATATATACCTGTCTACTACCTCTAGTGCTTCGCCTTGTACATGTATTTGTTTGAGTGGGACTCTGCTGTTGAACATAACCTTAGTCTTTTTCTTGTTCATCTTAAGTCCGACTTTTAGGCTTTCTCTATTCAGATCGTTTATTAATTGCTGCAGTTCATCAGCTGATTCACTAAGGAGAACAATGTCGTCTGCAAATCTTAGGTTGTTTAGGTGTTCGTCTCCTATTTTGATACCCTTCCCTTCCCATTCTAGTTTCTTGAATATTTCCTCGAGGCAGGCTGTAAACAGCTTTGGTGAGATGGTGTCGCCCTGTCTAACGCCTTTTTTAATTGGTATTTTATCGGTTTCTGTGTGGAGTTTGATGGTTGCTGTCCCATCTTTGTATATATCTTCCAATATATTACAATATACCTCCTCAACTCCCTGTTGTTGAATAGCACCTAATACTGCTGGTATTTGTACAGAGTCAAATGCCTTTTCATAATCGATGAATGCCATACACAGGGGTTTCCTATATTCGTTTACTTTTTCTCTTATTTGGGTGAGCGTGTGGATGTGATCTGTTGTTGAGAATCCGCTGCGGAAGCCTGCCTGTTCTCTAGGCTGGCTGGAATCCAGACTGTCAGAGATGCGAGCTGTAATGACTTTCGTGAACAGTTTGTAAGTAACCGAAAGGAGGCTTATGGGTCGGTAATTTTCTAAATCCTTTTTATCGCCTTTTTTGTGTAGCAAGATAATTGTTGCATTTTTCCAGGCTTTCGGAGTTTTTCCGCTGAGAAGGCATTTGTTAAAAAGATTGGCTAGTTTCACTGTTGCGATGTCTCCTGCATCTAATATAAGGTCTATACTAATTCCGTCTTCGCCTGGTGTTTTCCCTCTCTTCATGCCTTTAAGTGCTCTTTTTATTTCTTCTTTTGTGATATTAGGTACGTCGCTAGTTACCGCGTTTGTTTCTATTTGTGGCTGTTCGTTTGAGTTGTATAGATCCCTGTAAAAGTCTTCCACTACTTTGATGATTTCATTCTTGTTATGTGTTACTTCTCCGTCTGGTTTCTTAATTGCATACATTTGATTTCTCCCTATTCCTAGTCTTCTTTTAGCTGCTTTCATGCTGGTACCTGAAATCACTGCTTCATTTATTATTTGAGTATTGAATTTCCGTACATCTTCCCTCTTCTTTTTATTTATGGTCTTTGTTAGTTCAACCAATTCTATCTTGTCCCTATTTGACGATACTTTCATGTCTCTACGTTTTTGCATAAGCTGTTTAGTTTCTACCGAGAGCTTGCTGGAGCTTCGATTGTCGTTCTTTCCGCCTACTTCAAGTGCAGCTTCTTTTATTATGTCATTGAACTGTTTATTGATTTGGTCGATGTTGAGATCTTCGTCGCGGAGGAGTGAATATTTGTTTTGGATGTTTAGGCTAAATTCTGTTGCTCTGATCCTCAAGTTAGCCAAGTTTGGCTGTGGTTTACTCATTAGTTTGTTCCTTTCCCTTCTGAGATGTATTTTAATTTCGCCTCTCACCATTCTATGGTCGCTGCCTACATTTACTTTATTTATAACCTCTACATTTTTTATTATATCGCGCCTATTTGAAATTATGAAGTCAATTTCGTTTTTGAAATTATGAAGTCAATTTCGTTTTTGACGTCAGAAGGCGACTTCCATGTCCACTTCCGTTCTAGTCTTTTTTCGAAGAATGTATTCATGATACTGAGTGATCGAGCCTCCGCAAATTCGACTAGCATTTGTCCCCTTTCGTTCCTAGTGCCTATTCCATGGTTCCCTACTGCGGTTTCGCCCTCTGTCTTTTTACCTATTTTGGCATTAAAATCCCCCATAATTATTGTGAAATGGGATTTTGTTCTCTCGCTGGCTAAGTGAACATCTTCATAGAAGCTCTCTATTTCTTCATCACTGTGGCTGCAGGTTGGAGCATAGACTTGAATAATTTTTAAGTTGTACCTAGTGTTTAGTTTTATTGTTACAGAAGCCACTCTTTCGCTGACACTATAGAATTCTACAATGTTCTTTTCTAAGCGTTTGTGTATTAAGAATCCTACCCCTAATTCCTGTTTGCTACCCAGAGGTTTTCCTCTCCAATAGAGCACGTGTCCATCATTTAATAACTTCTGCTCTTCACCTAGTCTTCTAACTTGGCAGAGTCCTACTACATCCCATTTAATGGAAGAGAGTTCCTCTAGTAAAGCTAGTAAGTCGGATTCAGTTCTTATGGTCCTTATATTGTATGTGCAAAGGTTCATCAACGTGGGGCGGCCTGTCTTTACCCGGATATTTTTAGCACCCCCTGCTCCGGAGCGATCCTGATCGCCGCCGTAACCAGGGGCTCCTTCGCCTCCGGGGAATGGGGGCCGTTCCTGAATATTTTGTCTCATGCTTGGGAGGTGGACAGCCGATTTACCTCCCACCTACTGGCTTAGGTGTATCTTGGTGGGAGGGGAGTAATTTAGCCGGAATGCCATTGATAAGTCCCCCCAGCAGGTTTGGTCCTACCTGGAGTGGACTTAGGAGCGGCAATGCACGGCCTGCTCACTACTCCCGTGAGCTGAGCTTAATTATCAGAAGTGCATATATGTTTTATTTTTATTTTATTTATTAACTTCATTTGTGCGTATGTGCACCTGATGCAGACATATTCATTCCCGCACATGCTCTAAGTACTACGCATATGCTCATTCCCACGCATATGCATATGCAAGCATACACATTTATTCTTGTATCTAAGCTTATGGATATGGATATTTATTCTTACGTTATAAATAACTACATACATGTCCATCATAGTCTGACCTAGTCATATGTTCACATCGCCTGTCCGTTTATGCGCTTGTTATATGTTATTGATAAGTGAGTGAGTATACATGAGTGTATATTCACCCGTGTATATGTAAACACCCCTTTTTGCATACCTCGCAAACCTACCTATCATTATACATACGCATGTATCTATCCCTGCATGTGCTCACGCATCCGTATATGAGCACATACATTTGCAGCATACACTAGTGCTCCCCCCCCCCCTTTACATATGTGTATATATCTGTACTTGCTTTACATATAACTACCTCTACGTACATACATACGTACTTACATACATACATATACTTAATTATTTATCCACCTTCCTACATCCTGCACACACCTATATACGTATACCTTTACGTATACACATATAAATACCTACATATGTCTACCTATTCATTCACCCACGCATACACATAAACACGCACATTATACATACCTATATACACATACACATATATACATGCTTATATACACATGTAAATGTACACATTCATGCATGAATATATACACCATATGTACAAATTTGCATATTTACGCCTTTAAACCCATGTATACCCTCATGTATAAGCACGGAACATACCCATATATAATGTACTCTATCACAAAGCTATATGGAACCTTATAGCCTTACGTAGACAACAGCAGCATACCTACCCATGTATCCGCACATGAATTTAAACTCGCCTACACTCATATGAACCTGTACACATATATACGCATGTACATGCGCACATATGTACCTGCGCACTTTCGTGCCTACGCGCTCATACTCGCGCACGAACGTATGAACAGTCTGCATAGGGGCACACACGCACTCCATTATAATGAGCCCATGCATTATAATGTCCTTAAATTGTAGTGTTGCAGCAGAGGAATTGAGGGAAGGATGCGGGTGGTGTGGGAGGATTTAGGATGGTACTGGAGGGGGTAAGGATGGGGTTTGGGATGAAGGGAGTTATAAGGGTGATTTTGTATCTGGCAATTTTTCGGAGCGGCGTCGCATTCCTTAGCTGTTGTTAAGCCTAACGGGGTGCGGCCTCGGCTGACCGCAGGTCATGGGTCGGCGTCTGGCGCTCATCTGAGGTGCCAAAGCTTGAATTACGCTTTATTATTACTTGATTTATTAGGCGTTTCTTCTGTCGAATGTCAGGTGATACTTTACGCTTTATGGGAACCATTTTTAACTTACCTGATTTTGTGATGTACTGTACTTACATACTGGCCGTTGACTGTTCCTTAGCAAATCTACTTGAGTGGAAACTGAAATGCCCGCGCGGTTGGCACTGTTACTCGGCGACCTGTGGCACAGGTGTTGCTTATCATTTCCTAATGCTTTCGTAATTTGGTATACTTTTCATGGGGGGAGATTATTATTATTATTTTCTTTTCACTGATTCTGAATATTGAGGCACTCTCAATGAACTAATGGACTTCTCTAACACTGTAATGAATCCCAGTATTCCTAGTTGGCACTTTCTGGCACTCCTGTTGGTTTAAAAAAGTCTGCGTACGTATGGTCCGATAATACAATTTATAAACTTGTGAGGTTATCAGATG
>NC_091581.1:13378567-13396067 GCF_042767895.1 Penaeus vannamei
ATCATGGACATCTTCGCTTCTCATCTTGGTTTCTGGTGAGGGATGCAATGTCGATAAAACTGTCTATTGTAAAGCTTGTAAATAATTCTTCTTTGCATGATAATAGCAACACAATGAACAAACCAACCTCGGGAAGATTCTAGACATAATCATATAGACAGATAGACAAACAAACACGTAAACCTCTCTGTAATCCAACTTCCCTCATGTCCCTCTTTTCTCCCCTGTGCCAGCTACAACATCGTCGTTCCTCCGGGCGAAAGCTGGGGAAACCGTGAGAAAAACGGGTCGTACTCCGGGATGCTGGGGATGATGGTCCGAAGGGTGAGTAGTGAGAACATTATCATTATTATCATTAATGCTGTGTTGTTAATATCATCCTCAAAATTATAGCATTAACATCATTATCATCATCATTAGAAGGGTCTGGAAATGGATAACACAGCGAGAAATAGGTGGTGGAGAGTAGGTATGAATGAAAACGAAAAGAATTTAGGTTTTTCATGTTATGATGATGTTATTCTGATAGAGCCTGAATTATCAATTATATTCTTATTATCATCCTTATTATCATTACTATCATCATTATTGGCACTATCATTATTGTTATTATTACAACTAGCATTATCCTTATTATTAAGTGTATTATTGTTGTCAGTATTATTAGTATTATTATCATCATTATAATCATTACTATTATTATAATAATTACTGTCATTATCATTATTATGATAATCATTACAATTATTATTATCATTATCATTATAATCATTACTATTATTATCCTTATTGTTATTACTGAAAGAACCAATTCCCACTAATGGCACCAAATGTCGAATTCACATTTCTGAAACACATGCCACCAAACGTTAGTTGATAATTTCCAATATAGAGAAATTACTGCTGCCAATTTGTCAAGACCAATTCTTATACAGAATATTGATAAAGTTACCCCAAAAATTGATTTACCTAATTTTGCTATGAGTAGCATGACATGGCCTTAATAAGGCATGTTGGGCAGCTTGAATTTATTCCTCTATTTATTTTTATAATCATATAGAAATAAATAGGTGGCATATCACAAGGTAAACCTTAGCAATAAACTTCATAAGAAAAATAAAGAATATTCTCTTCTACTACATCAATTACATTCTGTTAACTATACACTGTCCCTTTGCCTACTAATTATACTCCAATAATAATAATAAAGATACATATAATGAAAAAAGTGAGAAGGGATCAAGATGCTCACTCCCCCACTCCCCAATATTTCCCATTTTTACCTCAAATGAACAAGTGATTAATCCTTCCATTTTAACTTTTATGATTTTTCGTTCCTTCACATTACTTTGATCCTTAGTTCCTTTCCCAATTAATTGTTTGGTGTAATCAGAATGACCCCCAACTCATTCTGTAGCTGTATCCACACCTCAAAAATGTAAAGAGAAAAAGAAACAATATCTAGACATTGGTCTGGGGGAATCATGGTGGTTTGTTCTCCCCACAAATTTTCCCCAACCTCTCTCACAAAGGCCTGTCTGAATTATTACAGTTCAATACACAGATTCAGTATTTTGATTACTTCACTTATCGAGCATTACATCCTTCCGTTTCCGGGTAGAATAAATTATTTAATACCCAGCACTGAAGATATCTGTATGGGAGGAAAGCAAAGGCCTGTCTGAAGAAGGATTATGAATATCACTACTTACTCCCATTCCCCCAACTGAATTGCAAACTTTTAAACAAACCAACCATGATCACAAGTATCACCATTTACTCAAATAATTCTAGCATTAAATTTTGCTATACTGATATGCCTTCCAAATAAAAATAGGGAAATAAACATTTCAGAAGGGCCCAGCAACTTTGCATGGTCTAAACAGTAGTATCAGTATTATCATTATTATTATCATTATCATTACAACCATTGTTATTCCCTTCATTATTATTTTTGTTATGATCATTATCATCAATATTTAACCGTTATCCCCCTCCCCTCCCATTTCAGGAGGTGGACCTAAGCATCGTGCCGGTGGGCGTGTCCGAGGAACGTTCCCGCGTGATGGACTTCAGCGAGTTCATACTCATGGATCAGCAGCACATCATCTACAGGCGCCCATTCCCTGAGGCCGACGTGGCAGGTTTCATCAAGCCTTATACAGCCTGGGTAAGTATGCGGGCTTTTCGTTTCTAATAATGTGTAATGATAATGGGTAATCTGAGGAATGTTAATATTTAGCGCATTAGGTTTGGCTGTGTGGGTTTTGTGGATTACTTTTGAATTATCACAAAGCAAATTCGTTTGTTTCAAATCTTTCTTGCTTTACTGTGGTATTAATTCTGAATACCGACCAATTAATTCAATTAGAAGTAACTAAACTATATATCTGACTTTTTTGTAAGACAACGACTAAATAAAACAGTAAAAGAATTATAATTACGCAAACAAAACTTGACAAAATGAACATGATTTTCCTGTTTAATAATACCATTAGGAAAAAGTTCAAATATCCGACTTATTTAACCGTATCCTTATCTTCTGCTGACACGCACCTGGCATCTTCTGGAACTCAGATGTGGATCCTGATTTTCGTGACGACCTTGGGAATGTGCGCCGCCTTGGCACTCGTCCACCTCGGCTACAAGAAACTCCTGCAGAATGTGTAATGATGATGATTATTGTGATAATGATAATAATAATGATAATATTAATAATAATGATGATGATGATAACAATAATAATAATTATTATTATAATGGTAATAATGACACTAATGATGATAATAATAACACTAATGATAATAATAATAATAATGATAGCGATAGTAATTATAACAATGACATTAATAATATTCATAATAATGATAGTGATGATAATTATAATTATAATAGCAATAATAATTATAATAATAACACTAACGATATTAATAATGATAATAATAACACTAGCGATGACAATTATTATAGTAACAAAAATAATTAACATTACCATCTCTCTCTTCACCCAGCCCTACACCTGAGGGACTGGGGGAGGCCGACCTTGCGGAGGCGCGAAGGACCCTTGCACAGGATCTCTACTACTACGTCCTGTGGATGTTTTCCTTCCTCGTCTTGCTTTGTAACATTTTCTGTTTTGTTTTGATTATACTGTCTGTCTGTATCCCTGCCTCCTCTCTCTCTCTCTCTCTCTCTCTCTCTCTCTCTCTCTCTCTCTCTCTCTCTCTCTCTCTCTCTCTCTCTCTCTCTCTCTCTCTCTCTCTCTCTCTCTCTCTCTCTCCCTCCCTCCCTCCCTCCCTCCCTCCCTCCCTCCCTCCCTCCCTCCCTCCCCCCCCCCCTCTCTCTCTCTCTCTCTCTCTCTCTCTCTCTCTCTCTCTCTCTCTCTCTCTCTCTCTCTCTCGCTCTCTCTCTCTCTCTCTCTTCACCTGGTCATATGTATCTATCGATTCATCTCTCCGTATCTGTCTTTATTCTGTTATAATCTATTTTGTTATCATTATCATTATTGTTTAGTTATATGTGCGGATATGAACGTGCAGACTCGGTAAACGTAAAGAAAGTGACGAAAGAAAAGAGATAAGGAGAGGAGAGGAGAAACGGGGAGAGAGGAGAGAGAAGAGAAGAGCAAAAAGGGGAGGAAAATGAAGAAGACAGGACACAGGGAATAGAGAGAGAAGAAGGAGAAAGAGAAAAGATGAGTGAAACAGAGATAGAGAGAGGAGAGAGAGAAAATGGAGAGGGAGGAAGGGGGAATCAGAAAGTATAAAAACGTAAATATCCCTCATATAGTCGTTCCATCCAACAATGACGCCAATAAACCTACCTTCTTCCTCTCGCATTACAATAACCGCTCTCTACTGTCCTCAGCCGTGCCTTGGAACCCTCGAGGAGTGCCAGTAAGAACGCTAACTGGATTATGGCTCATGGTGGCCCTCATCATCAGCACGGTGTACCGCTCCAACCTCAAGGCTATGCTGATCCTGCCCAAGGTTAACCTTCCCTTCACTACCGTCAGCGAATTCCTGCAGACCGACATTCCTCTACATATAATTGAAGGAAGTCTGGCTGATCACTTTACTAAGGTGAGAGGGACGTTTGAATAAGTTGGAATGCTTGGTCTGGGTATAAGTCCGATGTTTGTATGTTATCAACACGGTCACTTTCAACCTCCATCATGATCATTACAGATTCGAAGGAAAAACTATAGAAAATCAATAATCCATATATTACTTGTAATTATTCCTTGTAGATATGATACAGTAACGATCCCTTTATATCGTTATTCCCGTTTCCTCACCTATTGCTGTTTTCCTTTAACCTACCCCAAAGGGCGCCGATCTCAACAGCTCCATAGGCAGGCTGCGCGCGAAGGCACGGGTGGACACCGACGTCGTCGTTGCAATTAAGGAGGTCTACTCGGGAGAAGTGGCAGGCATATCTGCGTTCAGCGGCCAAATGGGACTCCTCCACGATTCGTTCACGAAGGTAGGATTGCTGTACGTTCATCGTGGGTTGGGAGGGGGCGGATATGTATGAGTATGTGCGAAAATGATTTGATTATTCCTTTTGTTTTTTGTAAACACTATACTATATGTTTTCTTGGAATACTGATAATCCTCAATGTTGGATCTTCTTGTAACATCTTATATTTAGAACGGCTTCTGCGGAGTATACCAATCAGTGGACGGGTTGCTGGGCGGCACAAGCAATGCCTTAGGATTTCCCAAAGGCTCTCCTCTCAAGCCCAAAGTTGACCGAATGTAAGTGATCAACGCGTACATAAAAACGAAAGTCTAGTGTATACGTAATAACATCATTCTTTACAATCACTAATAATTACACATTAAAGGCTAGTAGCGCAATGAACGTCCCAATGCTTTGGGTTTTCTTCAACACAAACGCGATCTGTTGGCTCTCCGACAACACGTTGGTAGGTATGATGTCACTGTTTAGGCTCCGACCCTCCAATCGTCGTCTTATCCCTTAATTTCCTAGTGCCTTTGGACCAAGAACGTCGATAATTGAGATGTTTCTTTAAATTGAAATGCTTGCAATATATTAGGGAATGGAGATGATAAAGACAATCCATAAGATATAATTTTATCAAAGATCTTTAATTCTTTTCTTGCTAAGCCACCTTAGATGTATCCCCTATAGATTCCAAATAAAACTACCATACCCAGAATGAGGAGCTATCATTGGCAGAAACTGCATCACAGTTTCCCCTGGTGTGGTCCTTCCCTTGTCCCCTATTCCTTTACCTCACCCCATACCCCTTCACCAAGGATGGGAGACAGCACGGGGGTACACTTCCCCCTCACTGGTTTGTTCTATGTCCTCATACCCCACTCTCCCTCTCCTTCATTTTTCAAACATTTTACACCAAATACCTTTGAATGATTTTATAATTGACAATCTTTGCATTTCTGTTTCTCGCTTTCCCATACACGAGCAACACGCACTTTTTAAACCAGTGAATCAAACAGATTAAGTACTGTTCTGTGCGAGCTATCCGGGAAGCGGCTGATGGTGAGGTGTGACCCAACCTGGGGAGGTATGTAAAGCTGCAGGTTGTGGGGTCGTGCTGCTATAGATACTCTCCCTCCAGTGAGTGAACGAGCGATATGCCATATTCACGTCACTTCGGGGTCACCAGTATGGCAGATGATTTGCATATACCATTTGACTAGTGGGTGGGTGCTTCACATGTAGGGTGGTGTGAAGCGATGGTGTGGTAGTCTAGTTAGTGTTAAGTGCTCTGCATGCCTTCTCGCTTGCAGCTGCCACCGCTGACTAGCCTAGTCCAAAAAAGGGAGCAGATCTGCATAAGCCTCCCCTGCCAGTGCATAGCCTCTCCATCATCGAGACTCCTGCAGTGCTTCCTCGTGGCCCCCATGGAAATTGGGTACCTTGTGGGTCCAGGCTAAACTGTGGGGGATCTCGGAGTAGGAGGCCTTAGAGGTTCAGGGTCATGGCCCACCAGTGTGTGGAAACACCCTGGCCCTGTACCAACTCCTGCCCCTAGGCCCCCTGGGTTAATGGGTGGCTCATTTTAGGTGGGCCTTGCCAGTCCTCCTCCCCCCAGATAAAAAAAAAAAAAAAAAAAAAAAACATCGGCAGTGATCAATATATTTGGAAATGCTAGGAGGGAAAATGCTCCTCCCACCAAGCAAGAGAGGCGGGCTGTGGTTCCCGCTGGGAGGGTGGCTGCTGGGACACAGGATGGGAGCGAGAACTACTCGTCCCGTTTGCGTTCTGGCAGTCGCCATCCCGGAGTGAAGCTTACGGGGGAAAGCCTTAGGAAACCCTGTAGGTGGATGATGGGTCCCGCAGCCTGCCGCCCCCTTTTATATGGAGCAATGTCAGCGGGGGTGGCAGAGGTGGCATCCACCCAGAGCGACTGCCCGAGGCTAAACCTCAGGCGGGAAGTCAGAGTGGGGGCTTGGAACATCCGTTCTTTGCGTCAGGATGATTGGTTGTCTCTGCTGTTGAGGGAACTGAGGAGGCTGAGAGTGGAGGTGGCTGCTCTCTCAGAGGTGAGAAGACCTGGCATCAGCACGAACAGTGTAGGTGGCTACACCTACTACTGGTCAGACCACAACGATGGTCACCATCTCTAGGGAGTAGCCATGGCCATCTCTAGTAGACTCCAGCCCTCGGTAGTAGAGGTTACTCTAGTCGATCAGCGTATAATGACAATGAGACTGAAGCTAGGATTTGGCTTGTTTTCTCTTATTGCTGTGTATGCTCCTACCGATGTTTGTAAACTTTATGTGAAAGAGATGTTCTACACCAAACTAGCATCTATGTCAGACAGGTGGCTGTGATCGAGCTGGCTATGAGATGTCTGTCGGTCCCCATGGTTCGGGAGCTGATGCCGGCAGTGAGAATAGCCTTCTTTTCCGGGACTTTGCTAGGTCCCAGAAATTGAGGATTTCTGGCTCCTGGTACCATCGCCCAGACCCACATTGTTGGACATGGTACAGCAATATGGGTAATGCAGCCAAGGAGATCGACCACATACTCCTTAGCACTCGGAGGATCCTCCAGAATTGCAGGGTGTATAGGAGTGCCGAGTTCTGTGGTACAGACTATATATTGGTTGTGACTACCCCTCTGGGTCCATTTCAAAACTCCCCAGCGGTCCAAAGCTCACACCAGGGTGTTTCACTTGGATAGGCTGAGGGAGGGGGAGTGTGCCCAGGGGTACGCTGAGGCAATCTCTGGACGTTTCGCAGCGCTCGACAATCTGACCCTATACTTCTGTGGGACACCTTCAAGCGTGAAATGCTTGTTGCAGCTCAAGTAACAATTGGTGAACGCCCGAGAGCAAGACGAAATTTCATCTCGCAGGAGACACTGGATGCCAAAGATGCTTGTCATGCAGCTCGTCCGACAAGGTGCACAGATCTCGGTCACTGTTAAGAAGGGACAAGGAACAGTTTATTAGGAGACTTGAAAAGGAGGTAGAAGGCCACTTCTTAGTAAATAACCTTCGTCCTGCATACCAAGCCCTGAGAAAACTGAACTCTAAGCCCTCTTCACAGGTGACAGCAGTTCGCTTAGTAAGATAATCTTAGATCCTGTTGCAGTGCGGGAGCGTAAACCAGCAGGTTTATGCAGCATTCCAGCTGAACTGTTAAAGGCTGGTGTTGAACCTATGGTACGTGGGTTGCATGCTGTCCTGGCTCCCATCTGGCGGTCCGGTACCATTCCCCCTGACCTTGAGGGGTGTGGTCAACCCTCTCTGGAAGGGGAAGGGGAACCGATGGGACTGCAGCAACCACCGAGGCATCACACTGCTCAGTATACCAAGGATCTCGCCCACATCCTTCTGAGACGTATCAGGGACCACCTACTGAGGCATCAGAGGCCAGAGTAATCTGTGCTTTGAGTTATTGTAGAGCGCCGTCATGAGTTCAGGCGTGGGCTGCTTGCAGCCTACATCAACATCAGGAAGGCGTTCGATACAGTGTATTGGGAATCACTCTGGGAGATCTTGAGACTGAGAGGAATTCCAACAAGGATTATTGGACTAATAGTAAGTCTGTATACTGGTACTGAAAGTACTGTAAAGTTTGGTGGAGGCCTGTCAAGCTTTTTTTTTTCCTGTTCAGGAGTGAGGCTGTGTCCTTGCACCAACACTTGCATGGACTGGATACTGGGCAGAGCTACTATTCAAAGTCAATATCAAGTTTACCGACCTTGACTTTGCTGATGTTGCTATTCTATCTTCTGTGGAATCCTTAGTGGTGGCTCTTGATGCATTTAGTAATGAAGCGAAGCCCTTGGATTTAGAGGTCTCCTGGACCAAGACCGAGATCCAGGACTTTGGGGACTTGATAGGAGAACCTGCTTGAATGGTACATGCTTGTGGCGAGGACATTGAAGTCACAGAGAGCTTTACATACCTTGGTAGTGTAGTTCATAACTCTGGTCTGTCAGACCAGGAATTCAGCAGACGGATTGGCCTGGCAGCAGGAGTCATGAACTCTCTCGACAAAAGTATTTGGAGTTGCTGGTACCTGTGCAGAAGGACCAAACTACGCGTCTTCAAGGCCCTGATAATGCCAGTTTTGCTATACGGTTGTGAAACCTGGACATTATCCTGCGCCTTGGAGTCATGTCTTGATGCCTTTTGTAATAGGTCCTTGCGCCGGATCATGGGGTATTGTTGGTGGGACCATGTGTCAAACCAATGGTTGCACCATGAGACTGGAACAGGACCTATTACCTGCACAATCCGTGATCGCCAACTCAGGCTATACAGCCACCTGGCTTGCTTCCCACAGGATAGTCCTGCCCACCAGATTGTATCTGTTCAACGACACAGGAAGTTGTGGCTTGGGCAGATTGATCAAACCTGTCGTGAGTAGCTTGATGCTGGATGCTGATCTCGGCCGGATGCTGGTGTCATCCAATCAGTACTGAGAGAAGTGGCTGATGGTGAGGTGTGAAGATAAAGCTGTGGACCTGTGTAACCCAACCTGGGAATCTATGCCAAGCTGCAGGTTGCAAGGGCATGCTGCTTTAATACCAATATCTTTTATTATTTTTGTTCTTATTAAAGGATTCCTGTGATCAGTAAAGAAACCTTAATGATTATCTATTATTACATGGTATAAAATGTCTAGCATGGTAATCTTTATTTTAGGTTGGACTAAGGACTTGAAGTTTCGCTGAATTATATTGGGAATGTATTTCATGTGGTCTAGCAGGGAAAGTACTTTTTTATATAAAATCATATCATTGTGTTATCGTGGATTATCTTTATCTCTATTTCCTAATGTATTACAAACATTTAAATTTAAAGAAATATCTTAATTAGCAACGCTCTTGATCCGAGGGTAATAAAAAATTAAAGGATTATACAACAATTGGAGGGGCGGGGCCTAAATCATGACGTCATACCCACCAATGGATCGCGATGTTGGGACTTTCATTGTGCAAAGTCCATATGTAATGAATGACAAAATGAGTTCGTGCTACAGATAGTTAATGCGTTGGTATGAGATAGTGAGTAAGACAGCTGAATATACACAGATCTCCCTTTATTCTTCACGTTTGTTGCACATCTACAATTTTGATTGATCAACAATCACTAAAGACTTCTTTTGTTCGTGTCATAAAAGTTAATTTCGTATTAAAGTTTAATCCAAATCCACAATACTTGCACAGATGTAAAACATTGCCAGGCACACGAGTCAATGCGATTATCAAAACTGCTGTTTTACATGGAAGAGCAGATGTTTGTGTAGTGGCAAATAGCAGTCACCCTCTATGAGTTTCATAACATGCTTATGTTTATAACCACACGTTTTCTACAAAGAATAAATATATAAACATACAGTAGTACTATATCATGAAGATAAATGTGTCACTATAAACAAAATATATAAATGGCTTCAAATAGCCTTTGAATTTTATAGGCAATTGAACAGGTTTTAAGCAATAAAATACATGTAAGAGAGATTTTTCCGAAAGCTCTTTCCCATGAGTGATTACAGGGCACGAGGTAGGGTAGTTTTTTCAGGATGTTGCTGGCGAGGAATTTGATAACAAATTTCCACACGATTTTAAAGTCATTGTTGTTTAGATTTAGGAAGTTTGTATTTTGAATTTGAAGCCTAATTGTGATGTGATTAAAATATTTCTTACTTAGTCTATTGATATATTAAATAAGTGGAAATGTATTTCCAACCTAGATATAACATTGCCTTTTCTATGACTGTAAACTTGAATTCGTGTGATTTTTATTATTATTATTATTATTGCTGAGAATTGTCTGCAGTTTGAGTATCTTAAAATTTAATAATGGTAATTTTCTATATTACGTCCGCATAACCGATATCGACGATTTTGGTATCGTTGGATTCCTCTCACTCTCCACATTGCAAATATATAGTTTTTATTGCGCGGAAACCCCCCGACTGGTGGGATTAATTAACTCAATCTGTGCATGAGCCAGATTAAATTTTAGCTTAAAAGTCCAGAGGTGTATTGAAAGTTGCCATTGCGAATGCGCACTAGATATCTGGATTCAATTATAAAGGCGTCATCTCCTTTGTAATTTAACCTGGTACGTCCGGGGTTTGATGCCAGAGTTACAGGCTCATGACATCAGGTGTAGCCCATCACCTGGTCGAAAACAAGCTCCGCGCCTTACTTCTGTGCACACCTGACAGTATTTCCTCCCCACTGAGCTCACTCCCCAGGGCCCTTCACTGAGCATTAGGTCAGATGCCAGTTAGAATAAATAATTATTAATTACTGCAGGAAGTAAATCGCCAAACATGCAACAGTCACCAGTGCTAATTGTACTCTTACAACTTTCATATCTCTTTGCAATAATACTTCTGGGAAAAACAATTTACTTCAAACAAAATGAAAACACCATGTAAATCTGCACCATTTCCAGTCGTAAACACTGCGTTCCGAAAAGATTCCATTGGCTTCAGCATCGTATATATAAAGCTTATTACCTTCATTAAAAAAAAAAAAAAAAAAAAAAAAAAAAAAAAAATATATATATATATATATATATATATATATATATATATATATATATATATATATATATATATATATATATATGGAAGAAAAACCCACAATGTACAAACTAGATTTATTGATGAAAGTGAGACAACAGTTTCGGAATCGTCCTCGATTCCATCTTCGGGTCTGAAGAGGCAAGGGAGACGAAGCGGTATAAGAGGGAAAGGAGGAGAAGCACTCGGGAACTACGGGGCAGGAGAGGACAGGAGAACGGAAGCGAAGGGAGGTCAGATCAGGTCGAAGGATCAGGCGGTCTATGTGACGGGTGACCGGCATAAGGGAGGAGACGAAGGATGTGGGAAGCGAGGAGGCTGTCGGCAGGAGAGAAACCGCTGTTCAAGTTGAAATTGGGCAGCAGCTTAATGAGAGAAGATTCCACCAGTCTGCGGGCATGGACATCAGCGCAGACTGGTGGAATCTTCTCTCATTAAGCTGCTGCCCAATTTCAACTTGAACAGCGGTTTCTCTCTTGCCGACAGCCTCCTCGCTTCCCACATCCTTCGTCTCCTCCCTTATGCCGGTCACCCGTCACATAGACCGCCTGATCCTTCGACCTGATCTGACCTCCCTTCGCTTCCGTTCTCCTGTCCTCTCCTGCCCCGTAGTTTCCGAGTGCTTCTCCTCCTTTCCCTCTTATACCGCTTCGTCTCCCTTGCCTCTTCAGACCCGAAGATGGAATCGAGGACGATTCCGAAACTGTTGTCTCACTTTCATCAATAAATCTAGTTTGTACATTGTGGGTTTTTCTTCCATATTATCAACACGGTATTGTGTTTTTCATTGCATATATATATATATATATATATATATATATATATATATATATATATATATATGTGTGTGTGTGTGTGTGTGTGTGTGTGTGTGTGTGTGTGTGTGTGTGTGTGTGTGTGTGTGTGTTGCATATACTCTATGTAAAGTAAAACTAAGAGGAATTATATTTTTAGATTATCCGTGAATATTATTTTGACTGTAGGTCTTAATAAATCGAGTATTTATCATACGATACCATTCGGACACTGCTCGAAAACATACCGCGCGTGCAGCGAAGCGCGATAAAGGCATATTTCTTTTTATCAAGAGTCAAAATGCCTTGCATGAATTACGTGATATATTTGGGTAATTATATTGTTGTTGATACATGTTCATTGTAACAGGCATTTAATGAATGCAGGCAGGGGAAAGTGAAAATATTCGGAGAATAAATATAAAGAAATATTAATGACTGAATAGAGAGAGGGAAAGGGAAATAGAGGGAGAGTCAAAAGTCAAAACACAATTCCAGTATTTGCAATGGTTCTTCTTTGTTCATAAGCAGTGACAGTGTACAGTTATACAAAATAATTGAAGATAATATCAAATTCATTCGTAGAGGTATTATAAAATAAGATCAAATAGATTGGCTACATCATTAGAAATAGAAGTACATGGTTTGGCTTTGAATTTAATTATTGGATGTCATTAACAATTCAAAATAGGCTCCTTCAATTTCCTTTAGAAAGTAATTAGATTGGGGATGTTTCTAATATTCTGTGGTAGGTTAATCCAGATATTAGGTCCTCGGACCTGTTTCCGTGTATAACCTCTTGATGTGTGGAGAGTTGATATGTCTAGTTTGAATGCCTGTTTTGTAACCAACTAGGGGCATAAATCACCCTATATGAATTTATGAATGGATATGCCTATGTCATATTTTGATATTTTGGTTGTACGTTTAACCAGTTTCCTGTAGGGGTTATATAGTTATATTTATTTCCGAGAGAGAAAGTGAATGAAAGAGATAGAGGGAGAGGGAAACAGGGTGGGGGGGGGGGGGTTGTGCAGTCATGTTTATGGAAATGAAAATGGAGAGAGAGAGTAAGAGCGAGCGAGAAAGAGGGGGGAGGGAGTGAGAGAGAGAGAGAGAGAGAGAGAGAGAGAGAGAGAGAGAGAGAGAGAGAGAGAGAGAGAGAGAGAGAGAGGCAGACAGACAGACAGAGAGCATAATCAAAACAAGACAGAAAATATTTCAAAGTAAAACAAGGGAGGAAAACATAAACAGGACGTAGTCGTAGAGATCCTATGCAAGGGTCCTTCGCGCCTCCTCAAGGTCGGCCTCCACCAGTTCCTCAGGTGTAGGGCTAGGTGAAGAGAGAAATGGTAATGTTGATTATTTTTGTCATTATTATAATTATCATCGCTATCATTATTATTATTATTATTATTATCGTTAGTGTAATTATAGTTATCATTGCTATTATTATAATTGTTATCGCTATCATTATTAATATTAATATCATTATTATAATTATTATCATTCTCACTATTATTAGAAAGAGGAGAGAGAGTAAGAGCGAGCGAGAAAGAGGGGGGAGAGAGAAAGAAAGAGGGTGAGAGAATTCATTATATTTTATACACGTTTCGGATGTGATTCCCACAGCGCCGTGTCTAGACTGAGGTGTAGGACAGTTTCACCGCACCTTTTACGCCTGGCAGCGGCATACCCGCTTGCCAATCAGCAATCTGTGACGTCACTCTCCCAAAACTGGGACGTCCCGGGTTTGGAAAAAAAGGAGATGACAGCTTAATACGGGATTATCTTAGATTGCGCGTACAGAAGATACCCTGTGGATAATGTCTTCCAAAGATTATTTACATGTGCAAGGTTGCCTCATTCGGTTTACTTACAGCATCTGTTTTATCTACTTTAATGCCTTATCTTTAAATTCTATTCACCATTCTAATAATTTGTTTTTGTTTTCCTCTATTTTTCCTTATAAATCAAGTCTCGCTCACATAATTATCTTACAAACAAATATCTTTCTGTCTCTCACATTCTCCTCACGTTTTCTCTCCACGTTTCCTTTTCCTCACTCTTCCCCTTCCTTCTTTATTTCGTTCCTTTTCCTGTTCTTTTTCAATGTCCCCTTCTATTTCTTTCTGCTTCCCTATTATCTTACGTTTACTATCTTCTCCCCTTCTCATTCTCCCTTACCCTCTCCTCCTCCGTCTCTATTCCTTTCTTTCCGTTCTTTCTTTTTCTCACCTTGCCATTTCTCATCCCGTTCCCTTTACTCTCCTTTCCTCCTCTACCCATTTGCCTCTTTCCATTTTTTCACTTTTTCAATTTTACCATTACACTTTCTCCTCCTTCTCTTACCCTTTTTTCACTCTTTCCTTTTGGCTGTACCATCTGCTCCTTTCCGTCTATCCTCAACCTTGCCTTTTCCCCTTTCGCTTTTTCTCCGCTTGCCATTTCTCCTTCTATCTTTCCCACTTTATCACCTCCCTTTCTGTTTCTCCCTTAACCAATCTCCTCTCCTTCATCCCCATTTTTCATTCGCCTTTGCTTTCCCCATAATCTTCCCTTATCTCCCCTTTACTGTGTATCTATACCTTTCCCCCATCTTCATGCTTCCCCCGTCCTTCCCCTTCCGTCTTCTCTTTTTCTCTCCTTCCGTCTTCCCTTTTTTCCCTTCTGCCTTCCCTTTTCTCCACTTCCGCCTTCTCCCCTTCTCCTCTAGCAGGATTCGAGGTCTGAGAGAGTTCGGCATCCTGAACCACCTCCTCTTCCAGCCAGTCCCCAATGCCACCAACTGCCTTACCCTCAGCAGGTCCTCGTCCAGCAACCTCCCCGAACTCCGACCGCTTGAACTGAAGGATTTTTATGGGGTTTTCTCTCTCTATGCTGGAGGTAAAAACTGAAGTTAGGGAGCCTTAAAAGTAAAACCTGATGTAAAGTCTAATGTTCTCATTCTTTTAATTTAACAAGGAGTTATGGAGGTTCGATTCTCATATACATTGCAACATTTAACGAGAAAATTTCAACAGTAGAAAAAATCTTATTTCTTCACTTGTCTTGTGCCATCATCAACTTTAGGGCCTACTAGGGAGACCCTCCACCTAAGTTGAGAACGCCATTGTATGTGTGTGTGTGCGTGTGTGTACATTTATCCATCAGTCTACGGATCTTCTAATTTGCCTCTCCTGTTCATCGAGTTATGCATTTACCAGTTTGTTTCTTCGATCTTTATTTCCTCGGTTTATTTATCTCACCTGTAAAGATCTAGAATTTATCTGTGATTCTTAGCCTACTTATCAGCAGGTGTTCAGTCTGTATAACTAATCCACGGAACAACATCTCTCTTCCTAGGTATCGTACTAGCAAGTGTGACCTTTGTGGTGGAGGTCTTGGTGAAAAAATAGGCCTACCGACGCCACCTACACCTCAGGCTGGCCACTTCTGAAACGACCCTTGCTCTGCCGAAGGACGTGTTCACAATATGCATGTTAATCATTTTTATTAATCTTTGCTTATGTACCCAGCTCTGTATTAGATGTATTTGATGAAGACTTGCGGATTCTGATATTAACTTTGGCAATGTTGTATAACATAATGATCGCATATACATTCAGTTTTGTTACTTTTAAAAGTAATGATATGCGTTAATAACGATTATTTGGGTATTCCCTAATGATGCTTATATGTCCACTGCTTGAGTTATGTGAAAAAACTCTTATGTAACCTTAAACTATGAACCATGATGAGCATAATGAACACACACACACAAACATGTGCATACGCATAAATATACACATTCTTTTTCGCTCTCTCTCTCTCTCTCACAAACACACACACACACATATGTACACTCGTACTCTCTATCTCTGTCTCTATCACACATATACGTTTGTTAGTAGTTAGCTGAACAGTGTCATGCCCGACCTGCAAATATTAACTTTCATCATGCTCTCAATGCCATTTTTTTTCATAGGAAGGTATGTATTTTAGATATTGCTACCCATTTCCAAAACGTTTTATTTCAAACCATCAAAATTTATTTTCTTGTATATGAATTTCCTTTTTTTATTATAGCTGGATGTTTCGACTTAGAATTGCAAATAAAAGGGAATTTTCAAGATATTGAGAAATACCTTTTCAGATCTTTTATCCATCGAACATCTTAGGCAGAGAGGGCGAACTGTTAGAAACCAACACTCAATACTGCCTTCTGCTGTCTCTTGAAGTGTATCCACTATCAACTAACCGAAAATTCATAGTTTTCTTACTACACATAATTCATAAGATGTTGCATTTCTATCAAACAAATAAATAAAAAATTGCATGAAATGTACGTGGCTTTATTTTCCAAATTTTGGGATATGCAATTGACATTAAATGATACACTATTTCTGGGTTGTAAATACATGGGCTTCTGTTTAGGTATTTCATGTTTTTAACTTATCATCTGAACTGACTACATTTATGGATTAGATATGTGATCTAACATTCTGAAATCTTAAGCTTTCGAAGTCTGCAGAATCCTGATTAACATGCTTTCCAAATCCCTACAAACATTTTGTAAAAATGTGTTGCATAGCTTAGTTTATGCATCTGAACAGCATGTTGTGGTTATATACCTATGTATGTTTGCTTATCAACCACTGCCTTCAAAATATTTTCAGGTAAACAGTCAGCTGAACAATTTATGAATATATAAACTTACAGTGTTTGTGCCCCAAGTTTGTCATACACTTTGGCCTATACCGAAATCAAAATTTACAATGTATTTTCCCTTTCCCCATCTTTTTACATTTTTTAAACGTGGTAAAAAGGATCTCTTTCTTTCTCATAAAATCCTAGTTATATATATATATATATATATATATATATATATATATATATATATATATATATATATATATATATATATAGACATATATATATATATATATATATATATATATATATATATATATATATATATATATATATATATATACGTGTGTGTGTGTGTAGAAATCTATTGCACTCAGTCATCTTTTGAATCAGTAATGAGTATTTGCATTTATGAAATGCCAATCTAATGAAGTTCCTAGTAAGAAAACAAATACTAAAATATACCTGTGGTAAAACCCTTAGTTGTAATACTTATTCATGTCAAGCATTTTATGATATGTTACAATTAAATCAAAGCTCTCAGATGTCGTTTAAAGGGGGAAGAACTCAATCCTTGAAAGAAACCACATGATCCACATTACCAAATTAAATTGTTGATGATGCATTGTGATATAAACAATATGCTGGAGAAAAAAATGGAGTGCCAACTCCATGTTGCAAAAATGCTTAGAATTAAGATAATATGCCTATCATACCAAACTGACATCAGACGATGATAAGAGTGCTTTTACAAAAATGACTGTGGGCCCTGCACATGTGCCTGATGAGAACCCATATGAGCTCCGGAAGTGTGCATTGCACCCAAGGCCAACTTGATTCTTGTAAAAACAAGCAGCTGATTTTACAGCCAAAGTATTCCTTCATGATAAAATTCTGGGACTCAGTAACTGATGCATTATGTGAGAATAAAGTTTCATTAATGAATACATGAAACTATGTGTATTTCTAGTGTATGTCTATTCAAGACAATGAAATAAAAACCTCATATAATACTTCAGCAACTGA
>NC_091581.1:13401067-13403567 GCF_042767895.1 Penaeus vannamei
AACAAAAATATGTAAAACTCGCACAAAAAACGCCTAAAATTGGCCAATGAAACTCTATAGACTTAGCCGCCCATCTTTGAACTTCTACAGACTGCTGCGTCAAATTTCAAAAACTTCGGGAACCCAGCCCACCTTTCGGCAAAATCTACGGGAATTAACCCTCCCCCCCCAAAAAAAAAAAAAAAAAAAAAAAAAAACGTACTAACCAATAAACCAACCAAATCTAACGAAGTTGCTATGACTGCCCGAGGGGAGAGTTGATCCAACATCCCCCGGGAAACATTCTCTTAACCTCGGTATGTACAGTAAGATTGTTCATCTCGGTATGTACAGTAAGATTCATCTGCGTTCATACCACAAAATAATAAACTAATACCTTAATAACTGGAAACCTCAAACTTTCGTTCGCTTCTTTCTACCATCTGGATTGCTTAAGTTTTAATAACTTTTTTCGGCATTTGGAGCTCTTGATGGGCCCAGGTATTAAAATGGGATAGTTACTAAACTCTTATTTCTTCTTCGTTGCCACTGCATATAGTCTTATAGCCCAGAATCAATACAACACTGGAAATGCAACATTTGTCACTGGCGTTCTGTCACTGAATGGCCGGTGAGCTGTCAAACCTGGTGGCTGGCGAATGAAAGTGTGAAATGCACGATGCGCGGATAATTCTAGATGAGTTTTCCAAATAAATGGAAAGGCTGGGAGGAGGGGAAAAGTCCCTCCCACCCAGCAAGTGAGGCCCTGCTGGGAGGGCGACTGCTGGAGCGAAGGCTGGGAACGGGAACTACTCGTCTCGCCTGCGCACTGGTGGCCGCCAGCCCAGAGTGAAGCTTGTGGGGGAAAGCCCTCGGGAACCCCACAGGTGGATGATGGGGCACGCAGCCCGCCACCCCCTTTTATATGGGGCAGCGTCGGTGGGGGTGGCAGAGGTGGCATCCACCCGGGGCAACTGCCAGAGGCTGAACCTCAGGCGGGAAGTCAGGGTGGGGGCTTGGAACGTCCGTTCTTTGCGTTAGGATGATCGGTTGCCTCTACTGTCGAGGGAACTGGGGAGGCTGAGAGTTGAGATGGCTGCTCTCTCGGAGGTGAGGAGGCCTGGCAGCGGCATGACCTGTGTAGGTGGCTACACCTATTACTGGTCGGGCCGCAGCGACGGCCACCATCTCCAGGGAGTAGCCATTGCCATTTCCAGCAGAGTCCAGCCCTCGGTAGTAGAGGTTACTCCTGTTGATGAGCGTATAATGGTATTGAGATTGAAGCTATCTTTTGGCTTCATGTCTCTTATTGCTGTGTACGCTCCTACCGATGTTTGTAAACTTGATGTGAAAGAGATGTTCTACGCCAAACTTACATGTGGCAGACAAATGTCCCCGGTGAGATATTCACATTGTTCTGGGTGACTTCAATGCGGTATCTGGCTGTGATCGTGCTGGCTATGAGATGTCTGTCGGTCTCCATGGTTCAGGAGCTGATGCCGATAGCGAGAATAGCCTCCTTTTCCGGGACTTTGCTAGGTCCCAGAAATTGAGGATTTCTGGCTCCTGGTACCAGCACCCAGACCCACATCGCTGGACATGGTACAGTGACACGGGTAATGCAGCCAAGGAGATCGACCACATACTCGTTAGCACTCGTTGGAGGATCGTCCAGAATTGCAGGGTCTACAGGAGTGCTGAGTTCTGTGGTACTGACCATAGATTGGTTGTGGCTACCCTCCGGGTCCACTTCAAAACTCCCCAGCGGTCAAACGATCACCCTAGGGTGTTTCATTTGGACAGGCTGAGGGAGGGGGAATGTGCCCGCGGGTTTGCTGAGGCAATCTCTGATTGTTTCGCAATGCTTGACAGTCTGACAGACCCTGTTCTTCTGTGGGATACCTTCAAGCGTGAAACACTTGATGCAGCTCAAGATACGATTGGTGTACGCCCGAGAGCAGTAAAGAATTCCATCTCGCAGGAGACACTGGAAGCCACTGATGCATGTCGTGCGGCTCGTCTGACAGGGGATCGGGAATTGCACCGTTCTCATGTGCGCAGAACTCGGCCCCTGTTAAGAAGGGACAAGGAACAGTTTATTAGGAGTCTTGCAGAGGAGGTAGAAGGCTAATTTTTTAGTAAATGACCTTCGTCCTGCATACCAAGCCCTGAGAAAGCTGAACTTCAAGCCCTCTCCACAGGTGACAGCAGTTCGCTCAGTAAGTGGTCAGATCGTTTCAGATCCTGTTGTGGTGCGGGGACGTTGGGCTGAGTATTTTGAGCAGCTGTACCAGGTTGACCCACCAACAGTTTACTTGGATGCGGGTAGTGTCGAGATCCCGCTGCCGGATCCACCTATCAGTGAGGACCCTCCCTCCCTAACTGAAGTTAGGGGGGCGATTTCCAAGCTGAAGAGTGGTAAAGCAGGTATCTGCGGCATACCAGCTGAACTGTTAAAGGCTGGTGGTGAACCTATGGCACGGGGGTTACATGCTGTCCTGGCTGCCATCTGGCGGTCCGG
>NC_091581.1:13408567-13413567 GCF_042767895.1 Penaeus vannamei
TTGGTGTATTAACAAATACAAACAACAATGTACCGACAATGACGAATGGCGACGAAACAGAGATGGAACAAGAAGAAGGAAAAAAAAAGAGAAATCGAGAAACTACTCCAACCCAAGAAACGGTATCAAAAACGAAAAAGTTAGCAACAAATAATGCACAACGAGAGGAAATCAACGAAGAGGAATATCGTTTACCGCCACCAATCGACCAGCATCCAAATCATCAAAATCAAGAGGACCTTCAAGAGAGACGAGATGTTACAAAGGCTAAAGAGATCAGATTACATCGACTGCCAGAAATAAGACTTCGGGCGAGAGAGGAAAGCATTGGATACATCCCTAGACGATCTACACACAATGATCTAGTAAAATTAATGCAGTCCAATATCATTAAATACACATACCTCCACCAAGATATCTTTGATGACCAACTTATCAAGGATAACATACTAAACAGGACTATTGATCTCACTGCATACAGAATACAATACGTCAGTAATCAAGCCTTCGACAGAATTGTTAATGGAACGAGAGCAGAGCAGCAGACTGCCAGAAAATCCTCTACAGATCCTGACATTATATAGTCTTACACTATGACCATAAATAGATACAAAATAATTCAGCACAATGTCCTAAACTGGCGTACAAGATAACATGAACTGTCAAACATGTATTTGACAGAAGACCCAGACGCAATATTAATTAATGCCCACTGTCTACAGAATGATGAAACTATTAAGCTGTTTGGGTACAATGTTTATCAAAGAAACATTTTGAATGAAGGCGACGCCGGAGTTGCTATTGCTGTGAAAAGAAACATAAAACACAGTCATTGATGATTTTACAGAAGATTTTCTCGCAGTAGAACTATATACAGACCGAGGAAGCTTTGTTCTCGGGACGACATACATGCCACCTAGACGACCCCAGTTCCCATACCCGGACATTATGAAAATCATGAGAAGAAACATTCCGGCTTACATAATAGCCGACCTAAATGCCCGACATCGCTCACTCGGACAAAGTAATAATAATCTAATGGGCAGCGAGTTGATTAACCTGATCCACCGTAACACAGTCACCCACCTTGGACCAGACTTCGACACTTTTGCAAGTGCGAGAGGAAAAGGAAGACCAGACATCATAATAGGAAATAGGAATATATACATGAATTATGCCATACAAGAAGGTCCACTAACAACATCGGATCGCATTCCTATTATCTTCACCCTGGCGACGTCACCCATCATGATCCCGCAAGCAAAAATGTATGACTATAAAAGGGCGGACTAGGAACTATTCAAAAGATGTATAGATCAACAAATGGACCAACCTACAGAAGAACTCACAGTTAATAAAGAATACGTTGACAATAAAATCGATAGCTGGTATGCAATGATTGAAATTAACAAAGCAATACCCAAGAAAAAATACATAACTCTGCCTCACCCCCTGACAAGCGACCACCTTAAGCTGCTAACATGGAGATACAGAAACATCTTGGAGATAAAAGAACATCTTGGATGGACGCCTCTTCTACGTACCCAATATAAGCAACTCCAGGAAGAAATGAAGGAGGAAAGCAAAACATTAGCCACAAACCACTGGAACAAACTTATGGAGGAAACAGAAATAGAGTATAATAACCCTAAAAAGTTTTGGAAAAAAGTAAAACGACTAAAGGGAAGCAACCGTAAAGGAACACCCTACATCTTAAACGCCAGCAATGAGAAAATATCAGACGATCAAGAGAAGGAGGAGGTTTTTCGAAGATTCTGGGAAAACGTTTTTGAAATTAATGATGATAACCGCAACTTCGATATGCAACACGAAGCTATGGTGCAAGAGTACCTCTCAAATAATAGATACAGACTTCTCCCCTATAGAGAAGCACAAGCAATCAAACTTAGCAATGATAACCCTCTCACAAGACCCATCACAACAGGGGATATCAAGTCTATAATTAAAGACTTCAAGGACAAAGCCCCCGGCCAAAGTGGAGTAAGAAAGACTATAATGCAGCATCTCCCGGATGTTGCCATTGCAGAACTGAAAACAATTTTCAACTGGGCTTTATCAATGGGCTATTTTCCAACAAAATTTTAAAATGCCATAATGGTCTTAATAACAAAAGCAGGAAGAGACCCCAGAAAAGTTGGAAATTATAAACCAATATCCCTTTTAGACATACCTGGTAAGATCTTCGAAAAAATAATTAATGACAGAGTGAAAAGGCATATGGAAAACAACAGTCTATTCAACCCAAATCAATATGGATTCAGGGAAGGAAGAGGAACACAACAGGCTATAACTTCCATATACGAAACCGTAGCAATATCCCAAAGAAAGAGACAGCAATGTAACATTGTATGTCGTGGCATAGCAAAGGCATTTGACAAACTTTGGAAACCAGGACCACTTCAAAATTCTACAAATTAATCTCCCAGACATCAACGAAAAAATCCTTTGCAACTTTTTAGACCGCACGGCAACACAAGATTGGGAACATAGTAGGACATAAGTTCCCCCTACTAAGTGGTGTGCCTCAAGGATCAATATTGAGCGCAACATTATTCATATTTTACACAGCTGACCTCGAAAGACCCAGAAACAATTGTGTGGATGTGAGTTTTGCAGACGATAACACGCAGATCATAATATACCCCTTAACCAAGAAAGAGGCATTAGCAACAACGACGGCGAACGAAATACGAAGAATAAATGACTTTGAGAATAAATGGAAGATCAAGACCAACAAAAACAAATTCCAACTACTATCAATATCAGCAACAAAACCAAGGGAAGTAGTTGTTGACAACGAAAGAATACCCTTCAAAAACAAAGTCACAGTACTGGCATGGAATTTGGTACACGCGGAGTATCATCACATATAAAACGAAGACTTGCAACGGCCAAGTTCCAGTACACGAAACTCAAATGTTTTGCGAAAATGAGTTCAAAGATACAACTCCACTTCTACAAAACTCTTATTAGACCAACCATGGAGTACCCGGCCATTCCCCTGTGCATCTCATCGAAAACTAACATAACCAAGATGCAACAATTCCAAAACAGAGTCCTTCGGACAGCAACAAGGAGGAACGAGGAAGATAATCTGCTATCAATAGCAGAATTGCACATCAAGTACAAAGTGGAGGCAATAAACACCAGACTCTACAACTTGGCAAGGAAAGTCTGGGACAAATTGGAAACCATAGACGGAGAACTGACGGCACGATCACTCGAAGAGAACAACTTCCCTCTTGAGAACGACCACTCGTGGTGGAGGCGAATATCACCCTACGTCGAGAGCGGAGAGCCGATGCCGGACTACGCAACAATCGTCTAAGAAGAAAAGGAGCATCTCTGAATACGTACATCAACTCAACTAGTCTGTATATAACCTTTGATTTTTAAATATTTTTGTAAATAAAGTTGAAATAAGCAGCAAGTAGGTCTGCCCTACTACTTCTACATCTCTCTCTGCTTCATTTTCTGACCTTCCCTTCCTAAGTTTCAGCTAGCTTATTCCACTGTCTCCATTCTTTCCTATCCTGCTGCAAAAAAAAAAAAAAAAAAAAAAAAAAAAAAAAATAGGAGCCGAGGCACCGGCGTTAAACGTTCGTGACGTAAAACCGTAATCATTACTGATAATGTCAATTTCAATATTGTTATTGTTTTGATTTTATTATCATAATCCATATCTTTTTCTGACTCAAATAATTTTTGTTAATATTATTGCCATTATTGATAACATCACTCGGCTACTAAGATATTGATATCATTAAGATTATTATCATCAATGATATCTTTTTATAAACGATATCTTTTTATAAACATTACTTGCTTTTCGATTATCCGTTTTCTTAATCTTATATCGTCGTATTGTTCGACTTGTTTCTCTTTCTTTTTTTCATTTTTCTTTTTTTTGTTTTTTTTTTTGAGGAGGTCAAGGTTCTCCTTATGTACGGCCGGTTTGTTAAAATTCAGCAAGGGCCGAACCAATGTTTATATATATATATATATATATATATATATATATATATATATATATATATATATATATATATATATATATATATGAATATATATATATGAATATATATATAAATATATATATATATGAATATATATATATATATATATATGAATATATATGTATATGAATATATATATATATATATATATATATATATGAATATATATATATATATATATATATATATATATGAATATATATATATATATATATATATATATATATATATATATATATATATATATATATATGTATATGAATATATATATATATATATATATATTTATATATATATATATATATATATATATATATATATATATATATATGTATATACATATATATATATATATATATATATATATATATATATATATACAGTATGTATATATATATATATATAGATAGATAGATAGATAGATAGATAGATATAGATATAGATATAGATATAGATATATATAGATATATATAAATATATATATAGAGAGAGATAGAGAGATAGATAGATAGATATATAGATATATAGATATATTATATATTGTATATACATATACACGGACATGAATATTCACAGACATAAATGCATATCTGTCTCTCTGATAGATATAAATTCATGCTTATCTATCCGGTAGATATGCATGTCTAGACTGATAGGTAAGTATTTATCTCTGTGTACATTTATGTCCGAAAAATGAATATTCATTGTCGGCCATCGTATAATTTGAGCAAACTGGGCAATAAACTATTTTTCTCTCTGCGTTCACCGCTACGTAACTTATATTAATCTAATTCAAATATCTTCGTGTGGGAACAAATTTGATTAACATCGTATAGATTGGTCAACGAACTAATCAAGAGAAAATGATCTTAACCTTTAAAAATGAGCGACTTATCTTTCCTCACTGGATTTTATTCGGATCTGATTAATGCTACTTTTCTATTAATTTCATGATTAAAAAAG
>NC_091581.1:13418567-13451067 GCF_042767895.1 Penaeus vannamei
TTTATAAGCGATAGTCCGCGATAAAACAGCAATATCATTAATAGAGTTAGGCATTAGGTATTAATTTTGATAAAATTTACATTTTGTTGAATTAAAAATTGTTTGTTCCAAGATTTTAGATTCAATTGTTGATAGGCGGTAGAGTCAGGACGCCACTTTACTAGATGACTTACTATGTGTGAAGCATAATTCATGCATACTAAGTACATTTTTGTGTAGTTTATAAGAAAATAAAACATTGTGTCTGTATGCAATCTATGACTGTCCTTTTTGTCAGTGTGGATAGTATTAGTGCATTCCCAAGGGCGGGTCTCAAAGAGTACAATTTACATTCTTAAGTGGGTTTATGCATGGAATGGACACAAGAATTGCTGTTCTTGATTCACGATGATCTATTGAACAGTTTGACACCAATTTGAAAGATGTACTCAAATTGTGAATTAACACTCACCTTGCCAGGGACGGGGTCAATGAGTATATTTTGCATTCTTAAGTGGGTTAATACATGACTGATCTTGATTTAGGATGGCCGAAGGAACACATTGTCATATGTTTCATGGATGTCCTCAAATTGTGAATTAAAAATGCTAATTAGCGTTAATTAGGTCGTTCTTAGTCACAGTTAGGGGGTCTTTAGTGCCCCCCCCCCCCTGGTTGCTGTGTAGAATTGCGGAACTTAAGAATTGCCTTTTTGGAGTCTCCTATCGTAGATGCATACATTCCAGGCCTCAAACCTTTTGTACTCGAGATGTGAAACAAATGTCTCTGGACTCCCGGACTATTTGACTTGATTCCCACAACGAGCAATTCCACTTGAGAATTATTCATGCATGAACATAATCGCCCACTCTTCTCATTCATAAGGTTATTTTGATTATTGTTCAATGAAAATATAACCGCTAAAATAATAATTTTCAATCCTTTTTGGAAAACGAAAAGACCAAAGTGAATAAGAAACCCCATGTGCTTTTTTTCCAAAAATGGAATACCAACTTTGTGATGTCATCAAAATCAGACGCCATGACACCTCCTCGAGTTGCTCTGATCTAACCTTTCCTGTTTACTGTTGTGTTTTGTCACCAGTCGTTCAACAGTTGGCCGTCAGGGGCGCTCATATCATAGGAATAATTCATATAATGATAAATTGTATAAAACTTCAAGTTGTCTTTGTATAAATTAAATCTTATACATCTATAAACAAAAAAATACTGTATATACCCACATTATCATTACAAAATACCTTTGATATATTAAATAATGACTCACATCCAAACATTTTCAAAGGTTGATATCTATAAATGAAATTCTGTTATCACAGTATAGAAAATCAACATTATTGTCAAAAGAGTTTAAAATTTATTCTTGGTAGTTTCAGAAAATTTATTAAAGTAAATTCTGTAAAAGTATGTTTCGCCTTGCCGTATTCTACTTTTTTCTCTCTCAGTGGCCCCCCTTTATCTGGTGGGGGGCAAACCAGTCACCCAATCAGCTGAGTGGAGGCATGAGGGCGATCATGGACATCTTCGCTTCTCATCTTGGTTTTTGGTGAGGAAGGCAGTGTTAATTAAAGTGTCTACCATAAAGTATGTAAATAATTATTTGCTTGATAGTAGCAACACAGTGAACAAACCGACCTTGAGAAAATTCTAGGCAGATGATTGTAGATGTCTCTGTATCCCTAATGTCCCTCCTCTCTCCCTCATGGCAGCTACAACATCATCGTTCCCCCGGACGAGAGCTGGGGGAGCCGCGAGAAAAATGGGTCATACTCTGGGATGCTGGGGATGATGCACCGAAGGGTGAGTAGTGAGGGCACTATCATTATTATTATTGTTGTTATAATCATCCTCAAAATCATCATCTTCATTATCATTTGATGAGTCCAGAATTGTTTTTTTGGAGATAATTTATTTCCTCATATGCAACATGGATTGGATGGCGGAGAAGCATGAAGGTTTTACTAATGGAATTGTGGTTCCAAGGTGAAGGAAAAAAGCATGATTGCCACTTGTTGTCTTCATTAGAAATAATTTCTTGCACAGTGAATCATAAATGCCTCCAAGGCAGAGCGACTGTCTCTCTCGACAGTCAACGATCCTCTGCTCCTCCAGCAGTCGTCCTGTCTATTAACTAGTTCTGCCTCGGCTGAACAGCTGTACAGCTTAACATGTACATACAGATTTCACAAACAGGGAAGTAAGGCTATTCTAAATACACTCCTCCCTAAACTTCACAGTTTACCCTGTTTACACTCATATGGGTCATATCCTTCACAAAAGCACTGATTGACAGGGTCCCGAGCCCTAAGGTGCTGCACCAACACATAAAGGTTCTAATGTCTCTTCGTCGTCGCTTCTCCGTGTATTACTTCCTCATTGTCTTCAGGGATACTATGCGATGGAGTGACACGTGGTTTCCTCGTCAGCTCTTGTGGCGCCCTCAGCTGATGTCATGCAGAGCTATAGGTCCCTCACATGTCACGGCATTCCGTCCACCTTTACAGCCTTGTCTGACATCACCCATTTCACAACACTAACACCATATCGCTGATCGCATCGCTCTGTTTAGCTTCACCCACATGACGTCATCAGGTGCCCATGACAGGAACTGTCCGTCGACCTGCTTCTCTTGCTTCACCTCATTGAAGATTCTATACACCCAAACCTTATATCTGTACGGTAATGTTACATTGTATTGGGACATCAATTCTGCCATGGAGCACCCTTTCCTCCGAGCGATCATTTTCATTGCTTTTCTGTGATTTCGTTCATGATGGGGCATACAAGCACCTGAACTACTTCTACTTCATGAATGTTGCAAACACTACTGCGGAATGCTGTGTCGTCCCTGCTCACAGATTATCGCCTCCAGTTGTTCGATCTTAAAACACCTTAATAGGAGATTTTGAAAATATAAGTCACCTTTATAAGAAGCCCATGAAAATATTGCAAATCCTTATGGCAGCATGTAATAGAACTATTATTCAGCTACAAAAGGAGACATAATACGTTAAAATCAGACTGAAAATACGTGTGCTGTGCGTAAAAATGTGAAGGACCTAATAATCGCGATCTTTTTCTTATTTATTATTTATACAGTTTGTCATGTGCGAAATACTTGTTATTGATATAATTATCTATTATTTACCTATTATTGTTGCTCTAATGGGGTTTTACAACATAATATTGGTCGACAGAATAACCATTCCCCAGTCGAACGGAATCATACGAACCTTTTCTCATCGCGGCTGGGGCGTCAAAGAGCGATGACTCAGGTCTCTTTACTTTTCAGTAAAGTAAATCTGTAAAGTAAAGTAAATTCACTGGTTTGCCAACGCAGTTGTCGCCAGATAGCAAACCATGACAGCCCATAATCAATCAGCATCAGGTAATGTTGGCCATTGAAATGGGCTACATCCACTTCAACTCACTGCCACACATCAGGAACAGCCAAGTGGGCTGTCCGCCACTTTACTGGGGAAGGGTCAAGAGATTGGCACACCTCAAAGACTCACCATAGCTTGCGAAGCACAAAGTACGAGATATCGGCGTTTTTCGTTTTCTTCATCTTTCCATGACTATCTTCGTATCAGCAAAACAAGGTATACGATTAGTCTTCCTACACCATAATCCTCTATCATCTACCTGCATTCCGAAGTCTTGTGGACATTGCCAGCACGTAACGGTTTCTCAAAATCTTACGTATAGTGTAGTGGTGGCAGTGATCTGGGGGGGGGGGGTCTATAGGCCTACATTGATCTTTTTTTTTTTAATTCTCAAAAATACAAAAAAAAAAAAAATCATGCAGCCATTATGATTTAATGTCTGAATAGAACTATCCTTTTATTATATGCAAATACAAATAAATAAACATGATATGCCGTTCATATGGAGTATTTTATTTTCTTTATGTTTTCACCATACATAGTTTGATCTATGAGCAAAACATTTCGAAAATCCAAACCATGGTCCGCATCACCACCAAAGTGCAATAAGCGTCTAAGTTAGGTTAAAACACACCGTTGGTTAAAATCTCATTAAAATGTGTTCCTAACTTTTAGAAACATCAGGAAACAAACAAAAAACAAACAAACAAAGAAACAAACGGAAGTAACAATATAAATAAACTAAAGGACATGAAAATGATCTACATGTGCTTACATACCTTATATACATATTTTTACACCGTAATGTACTCGTTTTTCGTCTTTCACGGGAGTCTTAGTTTAGTTTAGTTTAGTCCTTTATTTACCACCCTGGCTAACTGCACAGGCGTGGGCAAGCTGTAGTACATTTGATACATGGTCAAAGCATTATATAATAGTATTACAGAATAAATCTATATCATAAAATTATTACGGTCTAAAATATATCATTTAAAGGAAAAGAACGATCAGTAATTTATCTACTCATCTGTCAAGCCGGCATACGGCTTGGGCGTGGAAAGGCAATGTAACATTTGATATGTGGTCATGTGATACTACATTCCAAATTTAGGATATAACATAATTATATCTTCCAAGACATCAGATGATATGAAGTAGTTACATAGTTCTCCATACCTCATGCTAGGTGGTCTGAAAGGCTGTATTACATGGCACTCTGAGATATAATGTACAAGTGTTCGCTTATATTCTTCATTGCATAATTTACACTTCGTTTCTTCAACATTACAGGCTGTACTGACCTGCCAGTACAATCTATATCCCAGCCTGATTCTTGCGGTCACAATATCACACTGTCTTGTTCTTGTTTTGTATAAACCATAGATGAAAACATCTTGCATAAACCTGTCATAGTGCTTTATGCTACAGCTTTCAGGCCGTTGAGAATTAATCAAGTCAGACAAGTCCTCTTTGAAGGAAGTTTTAATTATGTGTGAAATCCTAGCAAGAGGTACTCCAAGATCTATATCAACACTTTGCTTGTCACAGTGTGAAAAATGGCTACGCGGCCCCGTAGAGTTATACACCATTGTTATGCAGAAGTAAAGAGACCTGAGTCATCGCTCTTTGACGCCCCAGCCGCGATGAGAAAAGGTTCGTATGATTCCCGTTCGACTGGAGAATGGTTATTCTGTCGACCAATATTATAGATTTTAAAACCCCATTAGATCAACAATAATAGGTAAATAATAGATAATTAAATCAATAACAAGTATTTCGCACGACAAAATGTATAGATAATAAATAAGAAAAAGATCGCGATTATTAGGTCCTTCACATTTTTATGCATAGCACACGTATTTTCAGTCTGATTTTAACGTATTATGTCTCCTTTTGTAGCTGAATAATAGTTCTATTACATGCTGCCATAAGAATTTGCAATATTTTCATGTGCTTCTTATAAAGGTGACTTATATTTTCAAAATCTCCTATCAAGGTGTTTTAACAGTCACCTTCGGAAAATATTCATCAAAAAAAAAAAAAAGTGTCAACTTCTCAAAAATGGCTTCCGCATATAATAGTAGAAGGATAGTTTTATTCAGACAAGAAAGCTGTACGATTTTGTTTGGATTTTGGAGAATGTAGGCCTATAGATCCCCACCACTGCCACCACTCTACACTAAACGTAAGATTTTAAGAAACCGTTACGTGCTGGCAATGTCCGGATGATTTCGGAATGCAGGTAGATGATGGAGGATTATGGTGTAGGAAGACTAATCTTATACCTTGTTTTGTTGATACCAAGTCAAGTCATTGAAAGATGAAAAAACGAAAAATGCCACTATCTTGGTACACCACCTTTAAGGGGGGGGGGGGGAGCAAATCCTCACGGGCGCAATTTATGTCCAAAATTAACATTATGGCTCATTTTGTAGAAAAATATAATATCTACAACTTGTTCAAGTGCGTTTTTGCAATTTTTGCCTGTGCTTCTTGTAAAAGAGGTCAATGTTAAACATTTTATAGCTATAGGGTAGTTCTGTGCAAAAATCAAATAAAATTCAATGTCTTATCGTTTTTGAAGACATGAGAGTTTGCCCCCACACTGCATTTTCAGATTTGTTTTCGAAGAATTTCAGTTTTTTGACAATAATTCAAAAACTGTTCGGCCAATTTCGAAAAAAAATGACCGCAGGCAATGGGAAGGGGCCCAAATAAAAGGGTGTGAGTTTCATCAAAATCAGCCAGAAAATTGAAAAATGGAAAAATGGTGGAAATCCTCGTCTTCAAAAATGATAAAACATTTAATTTTATTTTACTTTTGGACAGAACTACCCTATAGCTACAACTTGTTCAGTTTACTTTTTTTCAATTTCTATTTTTTTCTTTCTTTTTTTGTGAATTTTTGAAGTAGGCCATTTCACGAAAATCAAAAAAGGGAAAACTTGCTTACATTTGTTTACTTTGCAAGAAGCACAGGCAAAAACTGGAAAAGTATACTGATCAAGTTGTAGATTTTTTATTTTTCTACAAAATGAGGCATAATACGTTAATTTTGGGCAAAATTTGTGTCTGTGAGGATTTCCACAATACCTAAAAGTAGTGTACCGAGATATTGGCATTTTTCGTTTTCTTCATCTTCCCATGACTATCTTGTTATCAATAAAACAAGGTATAACATCTTTCTACACCATAATCCTCTATCATCTACCTGCATTCCGAAGTCTCCCGGACATTGCCAGCACGTAATGGTTTCTCAAAATCTTACGCATAGTGTAGAGTGGTGGCAGTGATCTGGGGGTCTATAGGCCTACATTGACTTTTTTTTTTTTTTTTTTTTTATTCTGAAAAATCCAAAATAAATCATACACCTAATCTGATTTCATGTGTGAATAGAACAATCCTACTACATGAAAATATTGCAAATTCTTATTGCATCATATGATAGATCTATTATTCAGCTACAAAATTAGTCATAATACGTTAAAATTGGACTGAAAATACGAGTGCTATGCGTAAAAATGTGAAGGGCCTAATAATCGCGATCTTTTTCCATTTCATTATTTATACATTTTACATGACAAATCATGTACGAAATACATATATTTGATATAATTATCTATTATTTACCTGTTATTGCTGCTCTAAGGGGGAATATTATACAACGTATAATATTGGTCGAAAAAATAACTGTTCTCCAGCGTGGCCGGGCGTCAAAGCATACATGACGCACGTTCTTTGTATCTCTGGAGCACTGGTGTTTAGGGCCACGTAGCCAATTTTCACACTCAGACTCACGTGAAAAGTCGAAGAACTAGTGCAGGGCGGTGTTTAAATATGTATATAAGGTATGTAAGCACAGGTTGGTCTCATTTTATGTGAAACTTAATAAGCTTTCAGAAAATAATCTCATTTGTTTTATTACCAATAATCATTGCGTCACAATTGCCGATTTTGTGAAAAAAAAATCAGTCGACATCGAAAATGGCTGTTACCACCTAAAAAATAACGGTGGGGTCTTGAAATTTTCAGGGGAGAACCGGGGGCCTAGAAACCTTGAAAATGCATTCAACTCAATTTCGGCAAGATGGGCGAAAATCGCCGAAAAAAAACAGACGGTCCCCTCAACTGACTGCAAGTGTTTTACTCTAGGCAGTACGCCACTCCCAATCGGAATTGTCTCCTGCGTCTAATTCCGTTGCTATATTATATATAGACATTGGACTGGGGAATCATGGGGTAGTTCTCCATGAATTTTCCCCAATTTCTCTCTCTTTCTCTGTGTTGGAGGAAAGCAAAGATCCATTACCACAATCCAATGCATATAGATTTAACATATTGATTAATTCACTTATCTAGCATTACAGCCTTCGATTCCCGAGTAAAACAAAATGTTTAATACCTGGCACTGACCATACCTTTGTGTGGGAAGAAAGAAAAAACCCGTCTGAAGAAATATTATGAACATGTAGGGAAAGGTTTACTTTTAAACTTTAAACTTCTAAAATAACCAACCATTTATAGATAATTATCATAATTTACTGTATTCTAAATTTAAAATTTGCTATACTTTCAAATAAAAACAAGTGAATAAACATTTCATGGTCGGGACATCATAATTATAACCAATTGTACCTTATAAATGTCGAATCAACATCGATCTCGATATTATCATTATTACCATTATAGATACTCTTACCATTATTATTATTGTTTAAATTATTACAATTATTTTCATCATTATTAACATTATCATTATTATCGTTACTATTATTATCATTATTATTATTATCAATACTGCTATTATCATTCTTATTATTATCATTACTATCATAATCATTACTACCATTATTATCATTATTATTACCATTATTTAACAATTATCCCCCCTCCCCCCGGTCAGGAGGTGGACATGACCATAGTGCCGGTGGGCGTGTCTGAGGAACGTTCCCGCGTGATGGACTTTAGCGAGCTCATCGTCATGGACCAACAGAGCCTTATTTACAAGCGCCCGTTTCCCGAGGCCGACGTGGCGGGCTTCATCAAGCCTTATACAGCCTGGGTGATTGTCTCGGTTTTTGCTTTCAGTGATGTGTAATTATATGGAGGGTAATTTAAGGAAAGATTATTACTATTTTTGCTGTGGGGGTTATGTTTGGATTATGAAGATTGAATGTTTGTTTGTTATATTAAGGAAATTCGTACTTATCAGATCTTTCATGCTGTTAGTGTGCTATAATTTCCGAAGACTGATTTATTAATTATGTTAGAAGTAACTAAACTTAAATCTTTTTTTGTAAGATTACGAATAAATAAGACGGTAAAAAATAATTACGCAAAGAAACATCAAAATTAACAGTCTATGTTAATATAGTACACAGTTATGAAAGTTCAAATATCCGACTTATTTAACCGTATCCTTATCTTCTGCTGACACGCACCTGGCATCTTCTGGAACTCAGATGTGGATCCTGATTTTCGTGACGACCTTGGGAATGTGCGCCGCCTTGGCACTCGTCCACCTCGGCTACAAGAAACTCCTGCAGAATGTGTAATGATGATGATTATCATAGTGATAATGATTATAATAACAACTTCAACAATGATAATGATCATAATGATAATAGTAAAAATATATATAATTATTGTGATAATGGTAATGTGAATAAAGATAATAGAATATCAAAATGAATAAAAAATGTAATAATAGCTGTCATTATAATTATAAAACGAGTAATGGTGAAAATAAATAATGGTAACAAGTATATTTAGAATGGCAATAGCGTTGTTAGTAACAAATAACAACAATAATTATCAAAATTCTTGCGGTAAAAGGAAAAAAAGAAAAAATCAATTTCCCTCTTCACCAGCTCTACACCTGAGGAATTGGAGGAGGCCGACCTTGCGGAGGCGCGAAGAACCCTTGCACAGGATCTCTACTACTACGTCCTGTGGATGTTTTCCTCCCTCGTCTTGCTTTGTAATATACAGATAGATAGATAGATAATGGTTAATGGTTAAAAAGCAAAATAAATGTGCTAGACATCTAAGGTCATATAGCACTATAGGAAAGTATATCAGAGGAGGGATGAAGGGTGTCAAATGTCTAGAGTGATCTTGAAAGGTTAAAGATGGGTAAATTAGTTGATGTGTGAATGGGCTGTGGTGGGCTTAGGTAAGGGAATTACATAAGTGTTTCACGTGTATCCAGGAGGGAGTGGAAATAATAGAGGGGGTGGAGGGATGGCGAATGTAAGTATAGTTGGAGTTGAGCGGGTGGGTTGTGTTGGGAGGGAGTAGGAGGAAGTGGTGTAGGGGTAGTATGAGTAGGAGGAGGATGGGTGTCGGGAAGATGGATATCGGCAGTAGTTGGAGTTGAGGGGGTGGGTTGTGTTGGGAGGGAGTAGGAGGAGGTTGATATCAGTAGTATTAGGAGGGTGGATATCGGTAGTAGGCGGAACTGAGGGTTTAGGTTGTGTTGAGAGGGAGTAGGAGGGAGAGGTGAAGGGGGATGGATATCGGCAGTCACTTTGAGTGGGGAATTTTGTGTCTCAAGCATATAGCTTTGTATATCTTCCATTGTATCTGCAGTGGAGTTGGTTGGAGAGTTTTGTAAGACAAAGGTTTGCTTATGAGGGGGAAGAGGAGACTGGTGTCTGCGGAATGAAGGCAAAGGTAGGTGGAGGTGAGTGTGCGGTAGGGGAAGAGAGGGGTAGAGCGTTTAGTCTGTCTACTGCGGTTAGTGCGGAGAGGGAGAGGGGGTGGTGTTGGGGCTGTAGTTGAGATTGGAGTTGTTGAGAGTAGAGTGTCTGGATTTAGAGTAGTAAAAGAATTTGACTGGGGGCGGTAGAATGTAGAAGTGGAAGTGGGGAAGTAGGTATAGGGAACATCGTGAGGTGGAGGGGGAGGGGCAGAGCGAGCGACATTTCTAGAGTAGGGTGTATAAGAAAAACCTTGTCGGCGTGCTTCCTTGTAAGTGGGACAGCCTCTATAAAATACATGGTAATTTTCTATATTACCTCTGCCGCTCAGATATCGACGATTTTAGTATCGTTGGATTCCTCTCACTGTCCACATTGCAAATATATAGTTTTTATTGTGCGGAACCCCCCCCCCCCCCGTTAGCGACAAACTTGGCCCCAATAGCAGGGGAGGGCATGAAAGGTTCCAGGGAAAATGCGGGGTTAAATAACACTAATAATATAACCCACAGTGAAAATAACCATAGTTATTCACACGACTTTCCACCCCCTGGGGTGGGGCTACCGCCCCCAACCCCCGCCGAGGAAACAAAACCACCATGTATTCACGGCAGGCTAGAGCATTACACAAATGTCGTCGATGTCGGAGCGGCGGACGTAATATTACAATTACCTCGTAACATTCCCTCTGAATCAGCAACTGACTAACCTTGACATAGTTAGCATTGTATACAGAGACAATTGTAGTATAATCAGGATGAACAGGGTATACCATGAACAGAAGAGTGGCGGTGGCCCGCCCTCATCGGCTCGGCGGGTTTTGCGCCTTTTTCGATGCATCTAGTTCGTGTACGCTCTATCCTGCCGTGAATACGTGGGGGATATTTTGTTTCCTCGGCGGGGTTGGGGTCGGCAGGGGGCGCAGCCACTTGCAATGGAAAGCCATGGGAATAACTATGGTAATTTTCACTGTGGGGTTATATTATTAGGGTAATTTTCTATATTACGTCCGGCGCTCCGACATCGTCGCCCCTGCTATCTGGGCATATGTGTGTGTTTGCCGCTAACGGGGGGTTTCCGCGCAATAAAACCTACATATTTGCATTGAATAGAGTAAGAGGAATCCAACGATACCAAAATCGTCGATATCGGAGCGGCGGAGGTAATATAGAAAATTACCAAATACATTATGGAGGCCGCCGCAGTTAGTACATGTGCGTGTTTGTGCAGAGGAGTTTGATCTGTTATGACCGGTTGGGCATATATGGGGCATCGGTTTGTGGAACGGCAGTGTTTGGCAGGATGTCCAAATTGCCAACGGTTTTGACATTGACAGGGAGGAGGCTGGTATGGTCGAACAGGGAGGGATTGCCCACCAATGTAGATACGAAAGGGAAGGTCATGTGTACTGAAAGTAATGGTGTAGCAATGTACTGATTTCACGTCTTGGTCTTTGAGGCATTCGAGTAAGTCTTCTCCACAGTCTGACCAATCATTGGTATCGATTGGGCAGCTTGCTGGGGAGATTGAGACAGTTCTGGTACAAGTATTAAGAGTTGGATGAGGTTCTGCAGGAATGGGGCTGCCAGAGAAATCAGCTAGATTTATAATGCTGTGGCTTCAGTTTCAGATGTAACTGTAACGAGATGGGGACGATCGGGTTGGGTACGGAATGGGACTCTGTCCACTTGTTTTTGGAGACCTTATTGAAAGAGAAGGGTGTTGCCTGAGTAAGGATCACGAAAAATCGGTCCCATTTGGCTGGGCTACGTAGAGTATATAAGATGATTGTAGAGTTGGGGGTGTTAGAAGGACGGGGACGTGTGGAAGAGGGAGTGTTGTTGAGTGATTGATGAAGAAGGTTGTAGGGGTAGAGGTGATGAAATTGAAGAAGTTGGGAGAGTAGGTCTCGACTTGGGTGGATAATACACGAGTAGGCATTGAGGAGTGGGTAGTAGCTGTAGTGTTCAGAGTCGTGGTCAAAGGAGAGCTTGGGGTTGGGGAGCCGGGAGAATTTGAATTGGTGGGGCTATTTGATGAAGGAGCAAGCCTCATTGCCTCTAATGTGGATATTACATCTTCATTACAGGCCATGGGAAGCCTTGACTATGTTGGGGAAATAAACAGTCCACCCCTCAGGGTCCCCTTGAGGGGTAAGGGCTAAACAACTAGAACAAGGGAATACCGTGCCCATCGTTCCCTCAGGCCGTTCAGGACTGGCACAAAGTCAGCCTTTCATCCTTTCAGCACGGCTCTTACACCTTGGGAAGTATATTGTAAAAGGGTTGGAGAAGGGGCGGAAACGAAAGATCTGGAGAGAGAAAAGACCAGGCCTAATTAGTTGAGTCAGGGGCTGAGGCCCAAGGCAAGGGAGATTCCCGTATTGGCTCTCAGTCCCCTTCTCCTACCCCCCCCCCCCCCCACGACAACAACAGGCAAGGGATTGGGGGGGATATAGATAGATGATTATATATATATATATATATATATATATTATACATATATGGGGTTTTGTTTTAATAATGCTCTCTGTCAGTTTGTCTGTATGTCAGTCGGTCGGCCTGCCTGCCTCTCCCTCTCTCTCTCTCTCTCTCTCTCTCTCTCTCTCTCTCTCTCTCTCTCTCTCTCTCTCTCTCTCTCTCTCTCTCTCTCTCTCTCTCTCTCTCTCCCCCCCCATCTGGTTATATCTGCTTGCTTTCACTCTGCTCTCTGTATCTGCCTTTGTCTAGTTATGATTTATATTCATCATCATCATCATTATCATTACCGTTTCGTTATATGTGCGGATACGATTGCGTAGACTAACTACAGATTCGGTAAACGTAAAGAGAGACACAAAACAAAGAGATGAGCAGAGGAAAATGGGGAAGAGAAGAGGAGAGAGGAAAAGAGTGGAGAGAAGAGGAGAGGGAGGGGAGATGAGTAGAGAACGGGAAGAATAAAAGGAGACGAAAATAGACAGACAGAGAGAGAGAAAGGAAAAAGAAGAGTGAGATGGAGAGAAAAGGGGGAGACATAAAGAGAAGAAAGAGTGAAGAGGAAGAAAAAGAGGAGGGGTAGAGAGAAAAAATGCGGAAGAGACAAAAGAGGTGGAGAGCTAGAAAAGAGTTAGGAGCCAGAGGGGAAGAGAATAAGAGAAGGGAGTGAGAAGGAAAACATGTGAAGGGAAAAGGAGAATCTAAAGAAGTATGAACACCTAAATGTCCCTCATGCAGTCGTTCCATCCAACATGACACCAAGAACCTACTTCCTTTCGCATTACAATACCCACTCTCTACTGTCCTCAGCCGTGCCTTGGAACCCTCGAGGAGTGCCAGTAAGAACGCTAACTGGATTATGGCTCATGGTGGCCCTCATCATCAGCACGGTGTACCGCTCCAACCTCAAGGCTATGCTGATCCTGCCCAAGGTTAACCTTCCCTTCACTACCGTCAGCGAATTCCTGCAGACCGACATTCCTCTATTTATCATTGAAGGAAGCCTGGCTGATCACTTTACTAAGGTGAGAGGGACGTTTGAACTGGTAGGAATGTTTGGTCTGGGTAAAACCCAATGTCTGTATATTATCAACACGGTCACTTTCACAATTTGAATGGGGATGGTTAAATGGTTAATGGTTAAACAAACAAACAAAAAAAAGTGCTAGGCATCTAAGGTCATATAGTACTATAGGAAAGTATATCAAAGGAGGGGTGAAGGCTGATAGTTGCTATGCATCAAATATCTAGAGTGATCTTGAAAGGTTAAAGATGGGTAAATTAGTTGATGTGTGAATGGGCTATGGTGGGCTTAGGTAAGGGAATTACATAAGTGTTTCACGTGTATCCAGGAGGGAGTGGAAATGATAGAGGGGGTGGAGGGATGGCGAATGTAAGTATAGTTGGAGTTGAGCGGGTGGGTTGTGTTGGGAGGGAGTAGGAGGAAGTGGTGTAGGGGTAGTATGAGTAGGAGGAGGATGGGTGTCGGGAAGATGGATATCGGCAGTAGTTGGAGTTGAGGGGGTGGGTTGTGTTGGGAGGGAGTAGGAGGAGGTTGATATCAGTAGTATTAGGAGGGTGGATATCGGTAGTAGGCGGAACTGAGGGTTTAGGTTGTGTTGAGAGGGAGTAGGAGGGAGAGGTGAAGGGGGATGGATATCGGCAGTCACTTTGAGTGGGGAATTTTGTGTCTCAAGCATATAGCTTTGTATATCTTCCATTGTATCTGCAGTGGAGTTGGTTGGAGAGTTTTGTAAGACAAAGGTTTGCTTATGAGGGGGAAGAGGAGACTGGTGTCTGCGGAATGTGCGGTAGGGGAAGAGAGGGGTAGAACGTTTAGTCTGTTTGCTGCGGGTAGTGTGGGGAGGGAGAGGGAATGGTGTTGGGGCTGTAGTTGAGATTAGAGTGTCTGAATTTAGAGTAACAAAAGAATTTGACTGGGGGCGGTACAATGTAGAAATGGAAGTGGGGAAGTAAGTAGGTATAGGGGAGGGTGTAGGAACATCTTGAGGTGGAGGGGGAGGGGCAGAGGCGACATTACTAGAGTAGGGAGTATAAGAGAAACCTTGTCGGCGTGCTTCCTGTCTGGCTTCACATAGAGTAAGACCATCTTTTTATCTGAGAGTTGCTACCTCAGACTCGAACTTGTAAGTGGGACAGCCTCTATCAAATACATTATGGGGGGCCGCTGCAGTTAGCCCATGTACGTGTTTTTGCTGAGCAGTTTGATCGGTTATGACCGGGATGGGCACATAGGGGGCATCGGTCTGTGGAACGGTAGTGTTTGGCAGGATGTCCAAATCGCCAACAGTTTTGACATTGATGGGGAAGAGGTTGGTATGGTTGAACAGGGAGGGATTGCCCACCAATGTAGATACAAACGGTAAGGTCGTGTGAACTGAAAGTAATTTTGGCAATGTTTGTAGGTTTCCTTTGATTTCTAGGAGTAATGGTGTAGCAATGTACTGATTTCACGTCTTGGTCTTTGAGGCATTCGAGTAAGTCTTCTCCACAGTCTGACCAATCTTTGGTATCGACTGGGCAGTTTGCTGGGGAGATAAGAGACAGTTCCGGTACAAGTATTAAGAGTTGGATGAGGTTCTGCAGGGATGGGGCTACCAGAGTGATCAGTTAAGATTTGATAATACTATAGGTTCAATTATCAGATCTGACTGTTATGAGACGGGAGCGATCGCGTCTGGTATGAAAAGGGACTCTGCCCACTTGTTTTTGGAGGCATTGTTGAAAAAGAAAAGTGTTGCCTGAGTAAGGAGCTGTAGGGGGGATCAAGAAAAATCGGTCCCATTTAGCTGGGCTGAATAGAGTAGTTAAGATATTTGTAGGGTTGGTGTTGGTAGAAGGACGGGGACGTGTGGAAGAGGGAGTGTTGTTGAGGGGGTAGTATTATGGAGAGATGGAGAATAAGGCTGTAAGGTAGTAATAAGGGAGGTTGGGGTGTTTGATGAAGAAGGTTGTAGGGGTAGAGTTGATGTATTTGAGGCAGTTGGGAGGGTAGGAATGTCCTCTGGAGATTGAGTGTCGGCTTGGGTGGGTAATGCACTAGTAGGCATTGAGGAGTGGGTAGTAGTTTCAGTGTTCAGAGTCGTGGTCAAAGGAGACTGGTGTCTGCGGAATGTGCGGTAGGGGAAGAGAGGGGTAGAACGTTTAGTCTGTTTGCTGCGGGTAGTGTGGGGAGGGAGAGGGAATGGTGTTGGGGCTGTAGTTGAGATTAGAGTGTCTGAATTTAGAGTAACAAAAGAATTTGACTGGGGGCGGTACAATGTAGAAATGGAAGTGGGGAAGTAAGTAGGTATAGGGGAGGGTGTAGGAACATCTTGAGGTGGAGGGGGAGGGGCAGAGGCGACATTACTAGAGTAGGGAGTATAAGAGAAACCTTGTCGGCGTGCTTCCTGTCTGGCTTCACATAGAGTAAGACCATCTTTTTATCTGAGAGTTGCTACCTCAGACTCGAACTTGTAAGTGGGACAGCCTCTATCAAATACATTATGGGGGGCCGCTGCAGTTAGCCCATGTACGTGTTTTTGCTGAGCAGTTTGATCGGTTATGACCGGGATGGGCACATAGGGGGCATCGGTCTGTGGAACGGTAGTGTTTGGCAGGATGTCCAAATCGCCAACAGTTTTGACATTGATGGGGAAGAGGTTGGTATGGTTGAACAGGGAGGGATTGCCCACCAATGTAGATACAAACGGTAAGGTCGTGTGAACTGAAAGTAATTTTGGCAATGTTTGTAGGTTTCCTTTGATTTCTAGGAGTAATGGTGTAGCAATGTACTGATTTCACGTCTTGGTCTTTGAGGCATTCGAGTAAGTCTTCTCCACAGTCTGACCAATCTTTGGTATCGACTGGGCAGTTTGCTGGGGAGATAAGAGACAGTTCCGGTACAAGTATTAAGAGTTGGATGAGGTTCTGCAGGGATGGGGCTACCAGAGTGATCAGTTAAGATTTGATAATACTATAGGTTCAATTATCAGATCTGACTGTTATGAGACGGGAGCGATCGCGTCTGGTATGAAAAGGGACTCTGCCCACTTGTTTTTGGAGGCATTGTTGAAAAAGAAAAGTGTTGCCTGAGTAAGGAGCTGTAGGGGGGATCAAGAAAAATCGGTCCCATTTAGCTGGGCTGAATAGAGTAGTTAAGATATTTGTAGGGTTGGTGTTGGTAGAAGGACGGGGACGTGTGGAAGAGGGAGTGTTGTTGAGGGGGTAGTATTATGGAGAGATGGAGAATAAGGCTGTAAGGTAGTAATAAGGGAGGTTGGGGTGTTTGATGAAGAAGGTTGTAGGGGTAGAGTTGATGTATTTGAGGCAGTTGGGAGGGTAGGAATGTCCTCTGGAGATTGAGTGTCGGCTTGGGTGGGTAATGCACTAGTAGGCATTGAGGAGTGGGTAGTAGTTTCAGTGTTCAGAGTCGTGGTCAAAGGAGAGCCTGGGATCGGGGAGCCGGTAGAGTCTGAATTGGTTGGGCTATTTTATGAAGGGGCAAGCCTCATTGCCTCTAATATGGGTATTACTAGATTACTGGCCATGGGAAGTCTTGGTTATGTAGAGGAAATAAACAGTCCACCCCCTCAATGCCCCTTAAGGTGTAAGGGCTAGACAACTAAATCAAGGGAATACCGTGCCCATGGTTCCCACAGGCCGTTCAGGACTGGCACATGGTCAGCCTTTTATCCTTTCAGCACGGCTCTTACACCTTAGGAAGTAGATAGAAGGGATGGAAACAAAAAGCTGGAGGGAGAAAAGGTCATGCAAAATTAGTTGAGTCGAGGGTTGAGGCCCTAGACAGGGGAGATCCCTGCATTGGGTCTCAGTCTCCGTCTCCTAAGCCCCCCAACGACAACATCGGGCAAGGGATTGGGGGGGGGGGGTCGAATAGGGAGGAATGTTAATGGATAAAAAAAAATGTTGCTAGACATTTTCTCATATTCCACTTTGATAAAGTAGTGTAGCTAAAAAGGTAAAAATGAGTTAACAGTTAGGATAAAATATCTTAGATGTCAAAGGTTTTAGAGTGTCATAGTATAGTATGGTAGCGAGAAGGGTAAAAAGGGTCCAAACGAAGTAAGATTAGCAGAAAAGAAGAGGGTTAAGGGTGTAAGGTGATTGGACGAAATACTGAGTATCTGTATCTCAGGAAACACAGGTAGAGATGGGTGTTGGAGAAGTAGTAGAAGAAGAATAGGGGGAATGAGGTATGTAGAACAGGGTAATGTAGTGAAGTATCAGGAAGAACGTCAGGAGCCGGAGAAGGATACTGTGGTGACATAAGGGGGTCACGTTAGCATCCAGTTTGCAGTGGTAAGGATAATGGGAAGGAAGAATGAAGGGTGTGACAGGTAAAGTGAGGAGGAGGGGTAGGCATCGAGGAAATGGCGATTGAGATTGGAGTGGCTGGATTTAAACTGGAAAAGGAATTTGACTTGGAGAAAGAGGGAACAGGTGATGGAAGATATACTAGGGGAGTAGCATAGACATCCTGAGAAGATAGGAGGGGAGCGGAGTGAAGGACAGTTTGGAATAGGCAGAGTGAGAGAAAAACCTAGTCTGGCTTCACGGAGAGTAAGACCTAGTTTGAATCTAAGAACTGCTATATCAGATTGGAGCTTGAAGACAGGGCAGCTCTTATAAAATATATTATGAGTGACACCAAAATTGGCACACATGCAGGAATGAGCAGAGCAATTTGAACGGTCTTGACCAAGTTGAGCACATTAAGGGCAACGGGCTGTGGAGCGACAGCTTTTGTTGGATGACCAAAACGTCAATATTTCTGACACTGAGGAGGAAGGGGTCGATATGGTCGGATAGGGCAGGACACTCCACCAATATAAACATGTGGAAAGATAATCTTGGCAGTCATGATGTGAAACTTATGCTGGCCTGTGGGAGGAATAGTGTAGCACTGTAATCCCACTGCATCATAGTTAATGAGGTAGGCGAGCAGGTTTTCTCACAGTCTCACAAGTCCTTGTCTTAGATGGGGCAAATAATCGGCAAGATAGAGACAGTTCCAGTATAATTGTTATGAAAGAAGTGAGGTTGGGCAAGAAAAGGATTGCCAAAGAGGTTAGTCAAGGGCAGATGATGAACGACTCAGATGTACGGGTATCTGTGACAATTTTGCCTGCTTGTTGGAGACCTTGTTGGAAGAGAAGGTTATTGTCAAAGGGGCTGTGGGGGAATCACAAAGAATTTATGCCATTTAGGCCCAAAGAGTACTCAAAAGATTTGTAGAGGTGGGAGCAGTAGAAAAACGGGGGTGGGAGGCAGACAGGGTGATGTGGAGTGGGGTAATACTGTGGGGAGGAGGACAGAATGATGAAGGGTAGTAATAAGTGGAGAGGGGATAGGCAATGAAGAAGATTGCGCAGTAGGGAATGAAGTGGAGGAAGAGATGTATTCTGAAGCTTGATAACGACCTGGGTGGATGATTTGGAATGGATAGGGGGGGGGGTAGTAATATTTGGTTTGGATGAAAGTCCGAAGTTTCCATACCATCAACACAGTCACTTTCAACCTCTATCATGATCATTACAAATTCGACGGCATAACTATAGAAAATCAATAATCCATATATTACTTGCAACAATTCCTAGTAGATATAATACAATGACCATCCTTTTATATCACTATTCCCCCGTTTCCCTCACCCATTGCTGATTTCCCTCCTTTCCTTTGCCCTCTTCCAAAGGGCGCCGATCCGAACAGCTCCATAGCCAGGCTGCGGGCGAAGGCCCGGGTGGGCACAGACGTCGTCACTGCGATTAACCAGATCTACATGGGAGAACAGACAGGCATATCTGCGTCTAGTGGCCAAATGAGACTCCTCCACGAATCGTTCACGAGGGTAGGATTGCTGTACGTTCTTTGTGGGTTGGGGGGTATATGTATAAGTGTGTATGTGCCATTCGTAAGCCATGATTTAACTTCATATTCCTTTTTTCATAAACACTAAACTATAAGTTTCCTTGGAACTCTGATAATCCATTGATAATCCTCAATATTGGATCTTGTAACATTATATATTTAGAACGGCTACTGTGGAGTGTACCAATCAGTGGACGGGTTGCTGGGCGGCACAAGCAATGCCTTAGGGTTTCCCAAAGGCTCTCCTCTCAAACCCAAAATTGACCGAATGTAAGTGATCAACATAAAATAACGAAAGCCCAGTGTTTTCGTAACAACATAATGCTTGACAATCACTAATTATTACCCATTAAGTAGGTAGTGAGTGATAAGGTGATTTCATGATATAAATAGTCCGATGGTGGGATGTACTATGGATGAATACTTCAAGGATTAATTATGTGTGCAAGATTGCCCTACGCAGTTTACTTACGGCACATTTTTTTAATCTACTTAATGTCCATTTTTTTAAATTTTACGCATCATACTAATATTTTGTTTTCCTTCTTTCTCAACTTTCGTTCACCTAATTATCTTACTACAACCCCTTTCCCTCCCCCACATTCTCATCACCCTTTCTCTGCACTTTTCCTTTTTCTCACTCTTCCCCTTACCCCCCCTTCCTTCGTTTCTTTCCTTTTCCCTTTTGTTCTTCAATGTCACCTTCTCTTTCTTTCTGCTTCCCTACTTTTTTCCGTTAACCACCTTCTCCCTTTCTCATTCTCCTTTACTCTCTCCTCCTTTGTCTTTATTCCTTCCTTTTCTCCTCCTCTGACCCCTTTCCTCCCCTTTCCATTTTCCCGCTTCTCTTTTACCATTACACTCCTTCCCTTACCATTTCTTCTTCCCCTTTCCTTCTCTCCTCAATCTTGCCTTTTCACATTTTCCCTTTTCTCCGCTTGCCATTTCTCCTGCCTTTCCCTTTTTATTTGTCCCTTTTTACTTCTCCCTTAACCAATTTCCCCTCCCCCACCCCCATCTTTCATTCACCCTTTATTTCTGTTATCTCCCCTTTACCATGTACCTTTACCATTCCCCATCTTAATGCTCCCCCTTTTCTCCACTTCCGCCTTCTCCCCTTCTCCTCTAGCAGGATTCGAGGTCTGAGAGAGTTCGGCATCCTGAACCACCTCCTCTTCCAGCCAGTCCCCAATGCCACCAACTGCCTTACCCTCAGCAGGTCCTCGTCCAGCAACCTCCCCGAACTCCGACCGCTTGAACTGAAGGATTTTTATGGGGTTTTCTCTCTCTATGCTGGAGGTAAAAACTGAAGTTAGGGAGCCTTAAAAGTAAAACCTGATGTACAGTCTAATGTTCTCATTCTTTTAATTTAACAAGGAGTTATGGAGGTTCGATTCTCATATACATTGCAACATTTAACGAGAAAATTTCAACAGTAGAAAAAATCTTATTTCTTCACTTGTCTTGTGCCATCATCAACTTTAGGGCCTACTAGGGAGACCCTCCACCCAAGTTGAGAACGCCATTGTATGTGTGTGTGCGTGTGTGTACATTTATCCATCAGTCTACGGATCTTCTAATTTGCCTCTCCTGTTCATCGAGTTATGCATTTACCAGTTTGTTTCTTCGATCTTTATTTCCTCGGTTTATTTATCTCACCTGTAAAGATCTAGAATTTATCTGTGATTCTTAGCCTACTTATCAGCAGGTGTTCAGTCTGTATAACTAATCCACGGAACAACATCTCTCTTCCTAGGTATCGTACTAGCAAGCGTGACCTTTGTGGTGGAGGTCTTGGTGAAAAAATAGGCCTACCGACGCCACCTACACCTCAGGCTGGCCACTTCTGAAACGACCCTTGCTCTGCCGAAGGACTTGTTCACAAAATTACCTTTATTTTGTACCCAATTCTGTAGCTTTACTGTATTAGATGTATTTAATGAATCGTGATCGATTACACGCTGAATCTTGTTACTTTTAAAAATAATTATATGTGTGCTTTAATAACGATTATTTGCGTATTCCCTTAAACTTCTCATGTGTTCACTGCTTGGTTGTTTGGCTGCTTATTCTATTTTATCTAAAACTCTTGGACTTACATGAAGAAAAATATCGTAACCCCAAATTATGAACCATTTTACATCATGATCATGATTACACACATATATAAACATACATACACTCAATCTCATACTCATACATACATTCATACACAAGTGATTTATTGTGTTGCTGGTGTTGCAGTCTCGGCAATGAGGAGGGAAAGTCTTTTCTATGTAAGGAGTGAGGTGTGTCAATCTTGTAGCGTTGACCCTTAGGCGGGCCAACACCACCTCCTCCCTTCTGACTTTTCTGTGGTCTGTGTCCCACACTTCTATTCTACCGTGGGTCGTCGATAGTGCAAAATCAATAGCTTTACCAATAGCAAAAAGTGCGGCAATAAAAATCGATGTACGATTCGGCAATCTGAATCTCAATTCACATTCAGTCGACCATACACCTGCTCCCACATGCCAAGCGGTCGTGGAGTCTTGTGATAAAGGGCCTAATGGCTCCATTACCATTAGGGTGGCTCGGGTCTCAAGCCACCTTGGCGGCATAAGTCAGCGCCAGCTGGCCGCGTCTGAGTCGGAGGGAGGTACTCCTGACCACCTCAAGACGCTCAATCCTTGTACACTTCAGGACTCCAAGACATCTATGCACACATGCATTCTGCACAGTATTCAATCCTTTCAAATTTGAGTCCGATGCCAAACCATACACGATTGATCCATAATCTACTTTAGACCTAATTTGGGCTTTATATATCATTAGCAAAGACTATCAGCTCCCCGTTTGTTTCCAGAAATGCACTTCAGTAAATTAAGTGTTTTTTGACATTTATTCTTTAACTGACCAATGTGGTCTTTCCAATTAGTCTACAATCAAAAAGTAGACCGAGAAATCTAGCAGAATTTTGAATAGGTATTGGGTGGTTGTCTAGAGTTAGCCTGATGTTCGACATCCTCCTACGTGAAAAAAATACCCCAATACTCTTTCTTGTGGAAAAATTAAAACCCCACTGGGGGCCCCAGTTATGAATCATATCCAGTGCCAATTGGATGCGATTTGCTGAGAATTCTGCATTACAGCTGGAATGCCATAATGCACAATCATCAGCGTAAAGTGAGTATTTAAGATTCCGAGGGGGAGCTAGTAAAATGTTATTTATCATGCACGGAAATAAAGTTGGTGACAAGACACTTTCTTGTGGGATCCCTTTTGCCTGGACAAAAATGTCCTAATAACTGACATTGTCAGAAAACAATTTGACAGCAAAAGTTGTCAAAAATGAAATTTTGAATAAAACAAGGCAAGTTTCCATGTAATTCGAAAGCTTAAAGTTTAAAGTTGAGTAGGCCATATCGCCCTATCATGCAGGCTTTTTCTATGTAAAAATACTGAAATAAACAAATATTTTTGGCAAATGCCTCTTGAATGTGACTGTCCAGTTATACTAGTTGATCGAGAGTTTGGTGTCCTTTTTGGAAACCGCACTGCTCGTCAATTAGTAAATTCCTGGAGTTTAAAAAATGCAATAGCGTACTGTTAACAATTCGTTCCATGACCTTGCATAAGCAACTTGTCAACGCAATTGGGTGGAAGGAGATGGCATGTTTGGGATTACCCCTCCTTTCAATATGGGAATAATATGGGCGAAGTGCCATGAGTTTGGATGAGTCTGGCTTTTCCAAATTTCATTGTACACTTCTAGCAACTTAATCATGGCTTCATGATTAAGATACTTTATCATCTCATACCGAATCTCATCGGGGCCTGGGGACGTTCCTCTACAGGCTTCTAGGGCTCGGACAAGCTTATTCATAGTTAAATCTTTATTGTAATCAAATTCATCTCCTGTGGCAAAGTGTATGGGTTGCAGCTCAGCCGCTTCCTTGAGGGTCAGGAATGCGGGATGGTAGTTGTCTGAACTGCTTGTATAAGAGAACTGCCTGGCAAGTGGAATAGCGATGTCTCTAAGCGAATCTAAATTGGTTACCTTATGAATGACGTTTCTTATTTTGATTTTTTTTTCTATTAATTTTATGAACAGTGGACCAAACCTGTGATATTTTTGTATTGCTGTCAATTGTTGAGACAAAGCTCCGCCAAGAGTCTAATTGTTCTACGAGCCCTAGCTCTTGCTAATTAATAGTTGCAAAAGTTCTCGTTTGTTATTTTATTTTTGAAAAGCCTGTAGGCCCTATTGCGTTCACACAGTATCCTGCGGCAATCTCGTGTCTACCATGGAACTCTATACTTAACGCTATCTGTCGAAGTCTTAGGAATGGATTTCATTGCTGCATCTAAAGTCGATTTTTGAATATTGTTTACTTTATCATCAATGGTTTCTCCAAGTTCGAGCTTGACGCTCCTTGTGAAGGCGACCCAGTCTGCTCTGTTGATGTTAAATTTGGGTGCTGAAGGCGTTCTGGTTGTGTCGCATGAATATTTAATGGTTAATGGTTAAAAGCGAAATACATGTGCTAGACATCTAACGTCATATAGCACTATAGGAAGGTATAGTAAAGGGTGGTAGTTGCTATGCGTCAATTATCTAGAGCAATGTTGGAAAGTTGAAGATGGGTAAGGGTTGATGAGGGAAAGGGTTATGGTGGTTTAGGTAAGGGACTTAGATCAAGTGAAGGATATTTATGCGTCTGAGGAAGAACAGGTTGTTATAAGAAGCAAGGCTCTGATGTAGGTCTGCTCTGTGAGAACGGAAACCGCGAATATTCCAATGTTGGAGAGCTATATCTTAGTTATTTTATGAGGGAAAGCGCCGGTACGTGTTGGGAATCTGGGAGGGAAGGAGCTAGGGGCTGTTGTGACATGAGTGATTCCGATGTGTATCCGGGAGGGAGTGGAAAGGATAGAGGGGATGGAGGAAGGGAGAATGTGCATATAGTTGGGAGTTGAAGGGGGTGGGTTGTGTTGGGAGGGAGTAGGAGGAAGTGGTGTGGGGGGAATATTAGTGGTGGGGGGAGGAATATGGGAAGGAGGGATAGTTGGGGTGGAGGGGGATGTGTGGTCTTGGGAGGGATTAGGGGGAAGGGGTGTAGGGGTGCTATGAGTAAGAGGGGGATGGATTTCAGGAGGATGGATATCAGTAGTGGACGGAATTGACGGGTGTTAGTTTGTGTTGAAAGGGAGGACGAAGGCGTGTAGGGGGAATATGAGTAGGAAGGGTATGGATATTACCAATCACTTCAAGTGTGGAGGGAGCATGAGTTATGGAATTTTGTGTCTCAAGCATATAGCTTTGAATGTCTTCCATAGTTTTTGCAGTTGGAGAGTTTTGTGGGACAAAGGTTTTCTTATGAGGGGAGGAAGAGGAGACTGGTGTCTGAGGAGTAAAGGTAAAGGTAGGTGGAGGTGAGTGTGCTGTAGGGGAAGAAGGAGTGGAACATTTAGTCTGTCTACTGCGGGTAGTGCAGGGAGGGAGAGGAGATTGTGTTGAGGCTGTAGTTGGGATTGGAGCTGTGGTTGAGATTGGGGTGTCTGGATTTAGAGTGGGAAAAGAATTTGAATGGGGGAGGTTGAATGTAGAAGTGGAATCTTGAGGTGGAAGGGGAGGGGTAGAGCGAGCGACATTACCGGAGGAGGGAGTATATGAGAAACCTTGTTGGCGTGCTTCCTGTCTGGTTTCACGTAGAGTGAGACCATTTTTGTATCTGAGAGTTGCTACCTCAGACTCAAACTTGTAGGTGGGACAACCTCTATAAAATACAGTATGGGGGCCGCCGCAGTTAGCACATGTGCGTGTTTGTGCAGGGCAGTTTGATCTATTATGACTGGGCTGGGCACAGAGGGGGCATAAATCTGTGGAGCGGCAGTGTTTGGCAGGATGTCCAAATCGCTAACAATTTTGACACTGACGGGGAGGAGGTTGGTATGGTTGAACAGGGAGGGATTGTCCACCAATTTAGATACAAATGGGAAGGTCATATGTACCGAAAGTAATTTTGGCAAGGTTGGTTTCTTTCGATGATCTCTAGGAGTCTTTGAGGCAGCCGAGCAAGTCTTCTCCACAATCTGACCAATCTTTGGTATCGATTGGGCAGTTTGCTGGAGCGAGAGACATTCCCAGTACAAGTATTAAGAGTTGGATGAGGTTCTGCAGGGATGGGGTTACCAGAGAGATCAGTTTTGATAATGCTATAGCTTCATCTTCAAATCTGACTGTTACGAGACGGGAGTGATCGCGTCGGGTATGAAAAGGGACTCTGCCTACATGTTTTTGGAGACATTGTTGAAAGAGAAGAGTGTTGCCTGAATAAGGAGCTGTAGGGGGGATCAAGAGAAATCGGTCCCATTTAGCTGGGCTAAATAGAGTAGTTAAGATATTTGTAGGGTTGGTGTTGGTAGAAGGATGGGGACGTGTGGAAGAGGGAGTGTTGTTGGGGGGTAGTATTACGGAGAGATGGAGAATAAGGCTGTAAGGTAGTAATAAGGGAGGTTGGGGTGTTTGATGAAGAAGGTTGTAGGGGTAGAGTTGATGTATTTGAGGCAGATGGGAGGGTAGGAATGTCCTCTGGAGATTGAGTGTCGGCTTGGGTGGGTAATGCACTAGTAGGCATTAAGGAGTGGGTAGTAGTTTCAGTGTTCAGAGTCGTGGTCAAAGGAGAGCCTGGGGTTGGGGAGCCGGTGGAGCTATTTGATGAAGGAGCAAGCTTCATTGCCCCTAATAGGGGTATTACATCTTCATTACTGGCCATGGGAAGCCTTGATTATGTAAAGGGACATAAACAGTCCACCCCCAGTGCCCTGCAGGGGGTAAGGGCTAGACAATTAAATCAGGGGAGTACCGTGCCCATGGCAATGTTGGTGGGTTTCTTTCAGGCCGTTCAGGACTGGCACAAGGTCAGCCTTTTCATCCCTTCAGTTTTTTTCTATTGATTTTATTGACAGTGGACCAAACCTGCGATATTTTAGTGTTACTGTTGATTCTAGAGACAAAGCTCCGCCAGGAGTCTCTTTTGGCTTGTCTAATTGTTCTACGAGCCCTAGCTCTTGCTAGTTTGTAATTGCAAAAGTTCTCGGTAGTGATGTTATTTTTTAAAAGCCCTATTGCGTTCATACATTACCCTGCGGCAATTTCGTTACCACCATGGAACTCTATACTTAACGCTATCGAAGTCTTAGGAATGGATTTCATTGCTGCATCTAAAATCGATTTTTGAATATTGTTTACTTTATTGTCAATGGTTTCTCCAACAAGTTCGAGCTTGATGCTCTTTGTGAAGGTGACCCAGTTGAATTTAGGTGCTGAAGGCGTTCTCGTTGTGAATTTTTAAGTAAAATAGGAAAATGGTCGCTTCCCAATGAGTCGTCAATGGTGTGCCACAAGCACTTGGCTGCTACTGTTGAAGAGACCAGAGATAGATCAATAAATCTCAAATTACCAGTATTATCGTCCACTCGTGTTGGACTACATTGTTCAGATCAGGTCTGAATCATTAACCAGCTTAACTACTTGCTCACCTCTACCATCCATCTGCAGGGAACCCCATAATGTATGATGAGCATTAAAATCACCTAAAATTACTTTATTTTGTGGCAGACTATCCTGAAGAGCAAAGAGCTCATCATAAATTACTACATTATCAGGTGGACAATAAACTGAACATATAGCCAGATACGTGCTATTGACTTTTACTTTGCATGCGACAATCTCCAAAGTAGAATCTATAGTCACTTCTGTAAAAGGGAGGTTCTGGGGACTCCGCCTCCTGACACAGATGGTAGTTACTCAACAAAACTAAATCATCAGAGATAAGGTTGGTTAAATGGGTCTCTTGTAGAATGATAATATCAGGAGCATAAGACGAGGCTAATAATCTAAGGTCATTTACTCTAGTTCTAAGACTTTGACAGTTCCATTCAACGCGAATTACGTTTTATGGGGTTTAGGAGTGCCTTGTCCGCCTTTTTAAACTTTTTTTCTGGGAGGGAGGCGCCTCCTCTCCCGAGCTTCCCGGGGACCTCTCGCGGGAAGATTTGGAGAGATAAGCCTCTATGTCCTGCGTCTCTCTGTGAGTGAGACGCCCGGCTAAAGATGATCTGCTCCGAGGAGCAAACCAAAAACCAGGCGAAGTCCTAACAGGAGTCGCCTGGACGGGAAGGTGTGATCCAGATTGTGATTTGGTATCATCCTCCTTACGTTGCTGCTTTTGCTGGGTTAATTCAACAATTTGTTTAATTATTTTGTTCAATTCAACAATTTGACCCATTAATTCCTAAACCGTTTCCTTAAGTTCAGCAATTTCTTTGTCCTTAGCCGCAAGCTCCTGACTGATACTGCTTTCACTGGGAGTGTTGTTAGTTGCTATTAAAGCGTAGGAAGTATTGGGCTTGCTGGTCAAGCCTTCAACTTTCCTCTTGGCTTCACGTTAACTAACATCATGACCTCTCATGTATGCTAATATTTCAGTCTCCTTCTTCAGGCTGCTGCACTCGGCAGAGCCTGACTGATGGGGACCTCCACAGTTAGCACACTTGAGGGGGTTTCCAATACATGTAGTGGTGTCATGAGCTCCAGCACATTTACCGCAAGTAAATTTATTTGTATCGTTATCAATGCAGCATAATGAGGTGTGTCCAAATTTTTGGCATCTATTACAGCGCATAGGTTTTTGAATATAAGGTCTTACTTGGACACCTTCGTATCCAACATAGACATATTCAGGAATTTTACTTGAAGCAAAGGTCAAAAAACAATCCGGATTTTGTTCACATATTCTCTTCTTTCTTGGTCATGCAATTCACGTCCATTACGCCTTGGTCCTTCATGTTTTCAAGAATTTCACTTTCATCCATCGTTCTCAAATCCCTATGAAAGATTACTCCCTTACAGGTATTTGGGCCAACAGGAATAGTTACTTTTACCTTGAAATCATTATCTGCGTCAGTTTAAGCAAGTCGTTAACCTGGAATTTAAATTGCACTTTAACAAGGAGGCTACCATCTCGCAATTTCTTAACAAAATCAAAGTCGCCGTCCACTTGACCATCATGGACGTTCTTGATGATGAAAGGGTTAATGTTCAGAAGCGACTGCTTTTCATTCACGCATCTGACAGCCAAATACCTTGCATTCTCTAATCGTTCTCGTCGGTCATAAGTTGGGGTTCCGTTGTTCTTAGTCGTGGTCTTAGGACGGTCATGGGTCGCCCCTCCTCCTCGAGAAGGGGTAGCCGGGGGATCAATCATCATGGGTATCAGACCAAGTCCGAGCCCTGGGCCCTTGCCCATTGTCCTGAAGGGACCAATAAACCCCTTAACTGTTGGTAACCTAACAGCAATAGCTAAGAGAGTATGACGTTCTTGATGATGAAAGGGTTAATGTTCAGAAGCGACTGCTTTTCATTCACGCATCTGACAGCCAAATACCTTGCATTCTCTAATCGTTCTCGTCGGTCATAAGTTGGGGTTCCGTTGTTCTTAGTCGTGGTCTTAGCTAAGAGAGTATGACGTTCTTGATGATGAAAGGGTTAATGTTCAGAAGCGACTGCTTTTCATTCACGCATCTGACAGCCAAATACCTTGCATTCTCTAATCGTTCTCGTCGGTCATAAGTTGGGGTTCCGTTGTTCTTAGTCGTGGTCTTAGGACGGTCATGGGTCGCCCCTCCTCCTCGAGAAGGGGTAGCCGGGGGATCAATCATCATGGGTATCAGACCAAGTCCGAGCCCTGGGCCCTTGCCCGTTGTCCTGAAGGGACCAATAAACCCCTTAACTGTTGGTAACCTAACAGCAATAGCTAAGAGAGTATATGACAGGTACTCGTCCTCTACCCCCTCCCCCCAGCGGAAGCATGGTTACGATCTCCAGTACCACAGAGGGATCGAGTTATGTGGAGGACACTTCCCTACCGCCAAACTTGCCGAAGCGGACGGGAAGTCCATGCCCACCCGCCAAGCGAATACGGGAGCTCACAAGTTAACCGGTAGGCTCAGGGAAGTCATATTAAGAGAAGGAAGGATTTCAGAATAAGAAAAATTGCGCCCAAAGGACGTCCCAGACTACTGGATCTCGTGTGACCTGCAAGATCAAATGCACTGAAGGTGCAGGCAAAGAAATTTCTGTAAAGGACAGATTTTACTCAAGTGTTTACTTTACAGGAAACCCAGAAGCAATAATGCCAAGTGTGACGAGTGGCCCCGGATACCAGGGTAGCTATTGTGGCAAAAGGCTTTTATTTATTGGTTCTGTGTTAAAAGAACGGTCTGACAGGTTCAACTTCTAATACACGAGTGATCGCCGAGAAGCGATCGCAATGTCAATTTTTTTTTTTTTTTTACTTTTGTTGGATTTCTTGGCTATCAACCAGCGGCATGTGGCCAAGGTTATTAAGCCAATGGATCCTATTTATTCTTTCAATCTAAATAAGGTCATAAAGGTTTGTCTCCCTTAAAAAAGCTATTACTCTACGTATTATGTGTTCATCATCTGTTAATATATTTGGTAATGTGAAACGGATGTTTTTTATTTGGAAATAATTTTTTAATTGGTGTCTATTGTTATTGTATTTTTGGCAAACTGTTAAGATATGGTTTATGGAATTAATGGTATTGCATTGGGGGCACTGTGGAGGGAAGTTCCTCTCAATATAGGGTGTGAGGTGGGTTAGCCTGGTTGCGTTCAGCCTGAGGCGGGCCAAGACCACCTCCTCTCTTCTTATTTTTCTATGGGCTGTGTCCCATGTTGCTATTGTGTGTTTTAGTTTGTTGTGTAATTGCAGGTCGGTCCACTCACTTTGCCACAGGAGATGGATTTTTGCTTTTATAAGAGACACAAAACACCTGAGATCTGTACGGACTATGCTAAGGTCCAGATCGTCAGTTGACCCGGCTAGTCGGTCAGCCTGTTCATTGCCATGGATACCAGAGTGGCCTGGCACCCATATCAGCTTGATTGATTTGTTGGCACTATGTAGCTTACGAATGATATTACCCAGCAGTTCATTTTGAGTGGTTTCTAAGGATTTAATGGCTTTAAGTGAACTTAAGGAGTCAGAAAAAATGACTATTCTATCGTGGGTCGTCGATAGTGCAAAATCAATAGCTTTATCAATTGCAAAAAGTTCGGCAATAAAGATCGATGTATGATTCGGCAGTCTGAATCTCAACTCACATTCATTCGACGATACACCTGCACCCACTACTTGCTCGGTCTTGGAGCCGTCGGTATATATATGAAAAAAAGGTAGATGTTTAATAAGGATCTCTCTGAACCTCTGGCGTACCTCCACCTCCGGCGCCATGGCTTTGGTTGATGGAAGCCAAGCTTCCATGATGGAAAAATTGGGTGTTTCCCATGGCGCTATATTTGTGTGAACCAGGGTATCGATGGTAGAGAGATCTATACCGACTTTAAGGATGAGGTCGTGGAGTCTTGTAGTAAAGGGCCTAATGGCTCCATTACCGTTGGGGTGGCTCGGGTCTCGAGCCACCTTGGCGGCATAGGTCAGCGCCAGCTGGCCGCGTCTGAGTCGGAGGGGAGGTACTCCTGACTCCACCTCTAGACACTCAATCCTTGTGCATTTGAGGGCCCCAAGACAACTACGCACACATGCATTCTGCACAACATCCAAACCTTTCAAAGTTGAGGCCGATGCCGAACCATACACGATTGACCCATAATCTACTTTAGACCTAATCAAGGCTTTATATACCATTAGCAAAGACTTTCTATCAGCTCCCCATTTATTTCCAGAAATGCACTTTAATAAATTTAGTGCTTTTTGACATTTATTCTTTAATATACCAATGTGGTCTTTCCAATTAAGTCTACGATCAAAAAGTAGACCAAGAAATCTAGCAGAATTTTGAATAGGTATTGGGTGGTGGTCTAGAGTTAGCCTGATGTTCGGCATTCTCCTTCGTGAAAAAATTACCCCAATACTCTTTCTTGTGGAAAAATTAAAACCCCACTGGAGGCCCCAGTTATGAATCATATCCAGTGCCAATTGGATGCGATTTGCTGAGAATTCTGCATTACTGCTGGAATGCCATAATGCATAATCATCAGCGTACAGTGAGTATTTAAGATTCCGAGGGGGAGCTGGTAAGATGTCATTTATCATACACAAAAATAATGTAGGTGACAAGACACTTCCTTGTGGGACCCCGTTTGCCTGGACAAAAATGTCCGAGTAAGTGACATTGTCATAAAACAATTTGACAGCAAAAGTTCTGTCAGAAATGAAATTTTGAATAAAACAAGGCAAGTTTCCACGTAATCCGAAAGCATAAAGTTTTCTGAGTAGGCCATACCGCCATGTCATGTCGTAGGCTTTTTCAATGTCAAAAAAAACTGAAATCAAAAAATGCTTTTTGGGAATTGCCTCTTGAATATGACAAGCCAGTTTTACTAGCTGATCGAGAGTTTGGCATCCTTTACGGAAACCGCACTGCTCGTCAACTAGTAAATTCCTGGAATTTAAAAAATGCAATAGCCTACTGTTAACAATTCGTTCCATGACCTTGCATAAGCAACTTGTCAACGCAATTGGGCGGTAGGAGATGGCATGTTTGGGATTACCCCCTCCTTTCAATATGGGAATAATATGGGCGAAGTGCCATGAGTTTGGAAAAGTCTGGCTTTTCCAAATTTCATTGTACACTTCTAGCAACTTAATCATGGCATCATGATTAAGATGCTTTATCATCTCATACCGAATCTCATCGGGGCCTGGGGACGTTCCTCTACAGGCTTCTAGGGCTCGGACAAGCTCATTCATTGTAAGATCTTTGTTGTAATCAAGTTCATCTCCTGTGGCAAAATGTATGGGTTGCAGCTCAGCCGCTTCCTTGATGGTCAGGAATGCGGGATGGTAATTGTCTGAGCTGCTTGTATAAGAGAACTGCCTGGCGAGTGCAATAGCAATGTCTCTAGGTGAATCTAAATTATTGCCCTCATGAAAGATGTTTTTAATTTTGAAAGAGGTTTTTTTTTTTATTGATTTTATTGATAGTGGACCAAACCTGTGATATTTTGGTGTTAC
>NC_091581.1:13521291-13528791 GCF_042767895.1 Penaeus vannamei
CAGTATAAAGGGTGCAATACATGCAATCTCACAGACCACGTGCATTCATATCTAATGGCCGTATGGTCGCCATGTGCGTGCCCCACGCTCGCTGCCCCTCGCTCACCCACGCTCGCTGCCCCTCGCTCACCCACGCTCGCTGCCCCTCGCTCACCCACGCTCGCTGCCCCTCGCTCACCCACGCTCGCTGCCCCTCGCTCACCCACGCTCGCTGCCCCTCGCTCACCCACGCCTGTTGTTGGTACCGGATGTTTGTTCTAAATATACACCACGCCGCCCGCCGCGTGGTGGGTCAACCCAGGGCAGAAGAGACCCTACCTTAGAACGACCCAACTGGACTCATCCTCACTCTGCCCGAGCGGTATAAAGGGTGCAATACATGCAATCTCACAAACCACGCGCATTCATATCTAGTGGCCGCGTGGTCGCCATGTGCGTGCCCCACGCTCGCTGCCCCTCGCTTGGTACCGGATGTTTGTTCTTAATATACACCAAGCCATGCCGCCAGCCAAGGGTGGCAAAGCTGACCTAAGTTGACCCATTTGGACTCACTGACACTCTGACGGTCGCCCGCCCTTGCAGGGCGTGGGGCTCCCTCACTCACTCACCCTCGTCTCACACCTTCAGTGACCTCCCCTGTAACCTGAGATGCCGCTCCTGGCCCTCCGGCCGAGAGTTCCACACAGCGCCGTTCTTCGTGTATCGTTATTCTTGTGTATGTGTTGTAACTCTTAGAAATAAAGAGAACCGCCACACCGTGTATCCCTGACGCCACCTGCAATTCAAACTACAGCTATAAAATAAGAGGTGTTAGACACTCTTATATAGAGTGAGGGAGGGAGGGAAGAAGAGAGAGAAAGAGAGTCACAAAGAGAGAGAGAGGGAGAGAGAGAAAGAGTGAGAGAGAGAGAGAGATGGGGGGGTGGGAGATTGAGAGAGTGAGTGAAAGACGGAGAGAGAGGGGGTGGGATAGATAGCGAATAAAAAAGGGGGGAGGAAGAGATAATGAGAGGAAGTGAATGAAATTTTAAGCGGGAGAGAGAGAGGAGAAAGAGAGAGTGAAAGATAGAAAAAAGACAGACAGATAGAAATAAAGAGAAAAAGAGAAAGAGGGTGGTGGAAGGAGTGACTGAGAGTGCAAGAAATAAAGATAGAGAGAAAGAGAGATAGATGAAAAGATGAGTGAGAGATTGAAAGAAAGAGAATAGGGAGGAAGGAAGGGAATGAAAGAAAGATCAGGGAGAGGTAGAGAAAAAGAGGGGGAAGAGATAGAGAGAGAAAGAAAGAAGGGGGGCAGCAGAGACAGTGAGAAGTAGTGAGAGAGTGGTAGAGAGAAAGAGAGAGGGACAGGGAAGGAACAAGAGAAAGAGAGTCGCAAAGAGAGAGAGAGAGAGAGAGAGAGAGAGTCAAAGGAAGAAAAAAAAGGAGGGGAAAGAGAAAGAAAGAAGGGACAGAGAGAGGGGTCGAGAGAAAGATAGAGTGAGGATGGGAGGGAAGGATAGAGAGAAAGAGAGTAAGAGAGCCACTGTTAGGTTTTTTGTTTGCCCTGATTTGGTGGATTATGGACACAATTCTGGTTCGGCTGTTTATTGATAGGGGTGGTAGGTAGCGTGGCGCGGGTTGTCTCGTGCAGTGCAGCTGTGGGCAAAGGAAGCCCAAGAGGGGCGTCGAGAGGGGTGCGCGTGGGGAGTGCCCCCAAGGAGAAGTCTGGTCAGGGCCAAGAGCCCTGGTCAAGTGGGTTGTAGGTTTCGAGCGCTGGTCGCGGGTCCCTAGTGGAGACTCGGGAAGGTAACCCATGTTCCTCAGATCGATCGCTGAAATAAGTACACCGAGGCAGAGACAAGGCGAGAGACAGGAGGGCAAACAGTGTGTGTGTGGGGTGGGTGGGGGGGGGGGTTGTGTGACAGCAAGGGACGTAAGATATAATCAAATTATATCAGACTGCAATGACAGTGTTAATTCAATTATTGCATGATTTTTTTTCAATAATGCACTGTTCACGGATAGACAGAGGAACATGCTTAGGAAGACAATTGCAATAGTCCGCAAGGACTTGCTTGAGTTGCAAATCTACAAGAGATAAGCATTGTGCAGAACTACCAGGAAGCAAAAGGTGTCGCAGTCCGCAAGGCCTTGTCTTGAACGACGAACTTACTAGGAAAAAATAAATAAAAATGCAACAGTGCAGAGTTCAGAAGTATGCAGTGCAATAGTGCATACGGTATAGGTCTGACTAATAGTGAATGTATCTCATTTCATTGAAGTTGTCTATCACACGTCACCAACAGCAATTTGGGCAAAGCAATAATGAAAACAGGTAATGCATGCAGTCCTCATACTTCGGGAGCAACTGGTTACATCAAAATATATTTTCTCAAGACAACATTTGCATGATAAAACGTAATGCAAGACAAAAATACACAATTGGCGCAAGTCGGTCATCTTCGGGAAACAGTACGCATGTAATTCTTGTGCAATTAACTGGTTTCTGCGGGACGATGTGCGCATGTGGCTGCATGGTTGGTGAGTAGACGAGTGTTTGTGAATCGTGAGTTATGAAATGAGTAAGTCAGAGTATAGCACACTAGTAGAAAATGGAATGCTGATAGATTTTGATAGTCATTAGTAGTTTGTCAAGGTAAGAGCAAGAGTAAAGAAGAAATAGGATGGCGTGAAAGTTGGAACAAATAAGCGAAGGGGAGGAGCGGGTGAGCGGGAGGCTAAGGTAAAAGAGGTATGGGTGAGGATGGGGGGGTCAGGTATGTAGACGGGGGCGGGAATGTGGGCTGCATGCAATGAAATTAATTACCGATCTGACTGCACGTAAAAAAAACATTCACACTAATAACAATGAACTTACGGTAATTGCAATATTAATCAACTACTATGCAAAATCATACAAAATGGTACTTCGATTAGTACGTAAAATGAATGAAACGGTGATTGGTTTGGGTCAGCTTCCCTGAGACAACTGACAGCCGAATGACAACCTTCGTGGTTGTAAGTGGTACTTAAACTTGAAATAGATTCTCTGAGGAATAGTGATGATGGGCCCAACCGTAGAAGGGATATCATCGAACGAACTCATATGCAGAACGCAAATTGGGCATCCCATCTTCTTGGGGAATACCAGCGATAATCTCTCACGTATAGTCTTATAAGAAGGCGCGGCGTGTAGACCGCCTCTAGCAGTGTGCAGCTCGGCACATAAAGGACAACTTGATATTAATTACCTTAATGCTAATTACATGTCCATACCCAGCTAGGGGTCATCACCAAGAACCATGTAATAATGATGAGGTGAGGTTCGTGATTAAGATAAGCGAAAATCACGAACAATATGAAATCATAGTAGCTGTATAATATAATTAATCTCTAACATAGAGATCATTGAATAAGATATAAATACAAATAACTTGAATGTATTTTTTGGGTCGAGCAGAATCAGATGGCTATAAGTACCTTCTACCTGAGTAAGGTCAAATGAGGTCGTTATCCAAACATTCGCTAAAAATAGCAAGAGCTAGTAGATATAAAAATAGATAGTATCGTGAAAAAACAAGTACACAGTAATCTAGAAATTAAATGAAACAAAGAATTTACCATACATGAATAATTCAAGAAAAAATATATCTATAAAGAGGACGAATAATTACGAAATATACTTCGGAATATGCACAAATATACTATAATAATAACGTAAAATCATACGATTTAATTCGTTGAATCATGCGAACATTATTACAGCTCCCAATATATTAATGCAAACCGGAAGTAGATTCATAACTATATAAGATTTTATGCATAGAAATACTGTTGATGTTCATATAAACATACAAATGAACAAGGCTCACTTTTCTTAAATAAATATAGAAACGAAAAGAAGAAAATATAAAACGTTCGAAGTTTAACTTCAAGGTAATATCGGATAATAAACTTAGGAATCACAGAGACAGAAAAGGTAATTAAAACAGGTCATCAGCTACCAAATTTAACGCATTTTGTTAAAAGAAATACAATTTAAGTAAATATCACGACATAAATTAATTTGACGCTAGTGGCCTAGGTAAAGAGTTTTTTTCGCAGCAGGATAGGAAAGAGAGGAGACAGTGGAACAAGCTAGCTGGAGCTTAGGAAGAGAAGGTCGGAAAATGAAGCAGAGAGAGATGCAGAAGTAGTAGGGCAGACCTACTTGCTGCTTATTTACAGTTTATTAACAAAATTATTTACAAAATAAAGGTTATATACAGGTCTAGTTTGGTGGTTTGCGCATTCGGAAATACTGCTTTTCCTAGACATTTGTTGCGTAGTCCGGCATCGGCTCTCCGCTCTCGATGTAGGGTGATATTCGCCTCCACCACGAGTGGTCGTTCTCAAGAGGGAAGTTGTTTTCTTCGAGATTATCTTCATCATTACTCCTTGTTGCTGTCCGAAGGACTCTGTTTTGGAATTGTTGCATCTTGGTTATGTTAGTTTTCGATGAGATTCACAGGGGAATGGCCGGGTACTCCATGATTGGTCTAACAAGAGTTTCATGTACTGGAACTTGGCCGTTGCAAGGCTTCGTTTTATATGTGATGATACTCCGCGTGTACCAAATTCCATGCCAGTACTGTGACTTTGTTTTTGAAGGGTATTCTTTCGTTGTCAACAACTACTTCCCTTGGTTTTGTTGCTGATATTGATAGTAGTTGGAATTTGTTTTTGTTGGTCTTGATCTTCCATTTATTCTCAAAGTCATTTATTCTTCGTATTTCGTTCGCCGTCGTTGTTGCTAATGCCTCTTTCTTGGTTAAGGGGTATATTATGATCTGCGTGTTATCGTCTGCAAAACTCACATCCACACAATTGTTTCTGGGTCTTTCGAGGTCAGCTGTGTAAAATATGAATAATGTTGCGCTCAATATTGATCCTTGAGGCACACCACTTAGTAGGGGGAACTTATGTCCTACTATGTTCCCAATCTTGTGTTGCCGTGCGGTCTAAAAAGTTGCAAAGGATTTTTTCGTTGATGTCTGGGAGATTAATTTGTAGAATTTTGAAGTGGTCCTGGTTTCCAAAGTTTGTCAAATGCCTTTGCTATGCCACGACATACAATGTTACATTGCTGTCTCTTTCTTTGGGATATTGCTACGGTTTCGTATATGGAAGTTATAGCCTGTTGTGTTCCTCTTCCTTCCCTGAATCCATATTGATTTGGGTTGAATAGACTGTTGTTTTCCATATGCCTTTTCACTCTGTCATTAATTATTTTTTCGAAGATCTTACCAGGTATGTCTAAAAGGGATATTGGTTTATAATTTCCAACTTTTCTGGGGTCTCTTCCTGCTTTTGTTATTAAGACCATTATGGCATTTTAAAATTTTGTTGGAAAATAGCCCATTGATAAAGCCCAGTTGAAAATTGTTTTCAGTTCTGCAATGGCAACATCCGGGAGATGCTGCATTATAGTCTTTCTTACTCCACTTTGGCCGGGGGCTTTGTCCTTGAAGTCTTTAATTATAGACTTGATATCCCCTGTTGTGATGGGTCTTGTGAGAGGGTTATCATTGCTAAGTTTGATTGCTTGTGCTTCTCTATAGGGGAGAAGTCTGTATCTATTATTTGAGAGGTACTCTTGCACCATAACTTCGTGTTGCATATCGAAGTTGCGGTTATCATCATTAATTTCAAAAACGTTTTCCCAGAATCTTCGAAAAACCTCCTCCTTCTCTTGATCGTCTGATATTTTCTCATTGCTGGCGTTTAAGATGTAGGGTGTTCCTTTACGGTTGCTTCCCTTTAGTCGTTTTACTTTTTTCCAAAACTTTTTAGGGTTATTATACTCTATTTCTGTTTCCTCCATAAGTTTGTTCCAGTGGTTTGTGGCTAATGTTTTGCTTTCCTCCTTCATTTCTTCCTGGAGTTGCTTATATTGGGTACGTAGAAGAGGCGTCCATCCAAGATGTTCTTTTATCTCCAAGATGTTTCTGTATCTCCATGTTAGCAGCTTAAGGTGGTCGCTTGTCAGGGGGTGAGGCAGAGTTATGTATTTTTTCTTGGGTATTGCTTTGTTAATTTCAATCGTTGCATACCAGCTATCGATTTTATTGTCAACGTATTCTTTATTAACTGTGAGTTCTTCTGTAGGTTGGTCCATTTGTTGATCTATACATCTTTTGAATAGTTCCTAGTCCGCCCTTTTATAGTCATACATTTTTGCTTGCGGGATCATGATGGGTGACGTCGCCAGGGTGAAGATAATAGGAATGCGATCCGATGCTGTTAGTGGACCTTCTTGTATGGCATAATTCATGTATATATTCCTATTTCCTATTATGATGTCTGGTCTTCCTTTTCCTCTCGCACTTGCAAAAGTGTCGAAGTCTGGTCCAAGGTGGGTGACTGTGTTACGGTGGATCAGGTTAATCAACTCGCTGCCCATTAGATTATTATTACTTTGTCCGAGTGAGCGATGTCGGGCATTTAGGTCGGCTATTATGTAAGCCGGAATGTTTCTTCTCATGATTTTCATAATGTCCGGGTATGGGAACTGGGGTCGTCTAGGTGGCATGTATGTCGTCCCGAGAACAAAGCTTCCTCGGTCTGTATATAGTTCTACTGCGAGAAAATCTTCTGTAAAATCATCAATGACTGTGTTTTATGTTTCTTTTCACAGCAATAGCAACTCCGGCGTCGCCTTCATTCAAAATGTTTCTTTGATAAACATTGTACCCAAACAGCTTAATAGTTTCATCATTCTGTAGACAGTGGGCATTAATTAATATTGCGTCTAGGTCTTCTGTCAAATACATGTTTGACAGTTCATGTTATCTTGTACGCCAGTTTAGGACATTGTGCTGAATTATTTTGTATCTATTTATGGTCATAGTGTAAGACTATATAATGTCAGGATCTGTAGAGGATTTTCTGGCAGTCTGCTGCTCTGCTCTCGTTCCATTAACAATTCTGTCGAAGGCTTGATTACTGACGTATTGTATTCTGTATGCAGTGAGATCAATAGTCCTGTTTAGTATGTTATCCTTGATAAGTTGGTCATCAAAGATATCTTGGTGGAGGTATGTGTATTTAATGATATTGGACTGCATTAATTTTACTAGATCATTGTGTGTAGATCGTCTAGGGATGTATCCAATGCTTTCCTCTCTCGCCCGAAGTCTTATTTCTGGCAGTCGATGTAATCTGATCTCTTTAGCCTTTGTAACATCTCGTCTCTCTTGAAGGTCCTCTTGATTTTGATGATTTGGATGCTGGTCGATTGGTGGCGGTAAACGATATTCCTCTTCGTTGATTTCCTCTCGTTGTGCATTATTTGTTGCTAACTTTTTCGTTTTTGATACCGTTTCTTGGGTTGGAGTAGTTTCTCGATTTCTCTTGTTGTTTCCTTCTTCTTGTTCCATCTCTGTTTCGTCGCCATTCGTCATTGTCGGTACATTGTTGTTTGTATTTGTTAATACACCAAGTGTTTCGGTTGCATATACTTGGTCAGGGAATCTGACT
>NC_091581.1:13553791-13556291 GCF_042767895.1 Penaeus vannamei
ATCATGACCGTAGCTATCCTTATTATCATCATTAATAATTTTAGTATAATTAAAAGTTATTCAGCCATTACTGTGTTTACCCTTCAGTTTTAGCCCAAATATGAAATAAAATTTACAAACAACATTCGAACACCATCACCAACTAAGCTCCAAGACATTAATTTTCACCAACCATTATGCCTGTCATTTTCATCCTAATTAGTATATTTTCTATAGTACCGGCCGCTGACCTCACTCATACCCCGACCCGACAAGACCGTCACCGTTGAGGGCATCCTGGGCTCTTTCTTCCGTAAGATGGCCGCCCTCACCAACTTCACGTGAGTGCGAGCAATGTCTATTCACTTGGAGAGACCTTGAATGCGAGTTTCCCGAGGCTTGTGGATGAGGGACCAGAAAGGAGCTCAGGTGTAGATACAACCGGTCGGTTTGGGATTTTTTCCTTTTCGAAATAATAATACAGTTTCAGTTTTTATTAGTATTTTCATCTTTTGTAACCATTTTTAAAAGAAGAATATGGTTTAGGTTTTCATCAATATCGTCTTGTTATTTCTTTTATTTGACCTTACTATTAGTAGCACTCTCAGTATCATAAGTATTATTTATATCATTATTACTTGCATCATTATTGTTAATATTACTGTTGTTGTTGTTGTTCTTGTTATTATTATCGTCAACATAGTTATCATCATTATTATTACTACTATTATTGTCATCATCACCATCATCATCATCACCATTAACATTATCATTATTATTATTGCTATCATTAATATCATCATCATCCTATTTTCTTCATGAGTAATGCTTTTGGTATTTTCATTTTTATCGATGAATATCATTATCCTTTATTGTAGCGTTATAATTGATGTCATTACAATTATTCATAATAAATTATCGTAATTATATAATAATTATCATTGATCAATATTTACTATTATTTCTATCATTGTCGCCTTTGTTATTATAATCACTATCATATAAATTGGTAACATAACTGGTTCTGATATGCATTTGATATCCATAATTTTACCTAGCTATATCATTACATGAGATTATTACTAAGAATGACTACAACTATTGCTGACTTTATTATTTTTTCCATTGTTACCAGTATCACAATTATCGGATAATACACTTTACTACCGCCCCTTTTCAGATAATCGTCCCGCCATTTATCATGACTGTCATTTTCAGGGTGCACGTGAAGCCCTTTATCGAGAGAATTCCTGTCCAGGTACTCGTGTCGCCCTTCTCAGAACGACCTCTCTCCAGATACTTGTGCTGCCTTTTATTGCGATGGCCCCTTTCTCGATATTCGCGTGGTCCTTTATGATGCGAGCTCCCTTTTGATATCTGTACCAACCTTTTCGTGACTCCTCCTCCCTAAGTACTCCCCCCATTATCATGATCCCTTTGCAGATACACCTGCCAGCCGTCGCGCGATGGTCAATGGGGCGCCGTCGTGAACAACGAGTGGACGGGCATCATCCGGGACATCTTAGATGACGTTGCTGACATCGGCGTCGCTGCGATAGACGTCTCTCTGAAGCGGAGCGAAGCAGTCAGTTACCTCCAGGGTATCGTCTCCGGAGGGTGAGTGCGTTTGCATGTCTGTGGCAATGGATGTATCGGTGTATCGGGTATAGTTTTACATGGAATTTTGGCTAAATTAGGTTATTATATATATGGAAATCGAAATATTCCTATCAGATATGATAATATTGTATTGTAATTTCATCATTCTGCATAGTAGTGAGAAAAACATTTCGATCTTTCAGATTTTCTTCCATAATTTACATTTAATTTTAGAATGCATTTTGCCTGTTTTGCGAATTATAGAAGCTCGAAACAAAATAAACATAGGTTACATGCCTAGTATGATCTCGTGTGGCTAACTATTGCCCAAAGCATTCATGGATACCGAGAAACCTAGTTGAGGAACCACAGTGGCCTTGAACAACAACCTTATCCACATACAGTTAAAACCGTTCCATTTTCAACGATCTCTCGCTTGGCGCACACGGCCGTCACAGATCCCAAAGACAGAAGAATAGACGAATTCACCCGCACCTCATCTCTCCTGCAGTTATAGGATCTACATGAAGAAACCGACCAACGACGACTACATGTGGTCTGTGTACACGAAGCAGTTCAGCAAGGCGTCGTGGCTTGTCCTGGTTTCGACCTCCACTATCCTTACCATCTTGCTTTTCTGGATAACACAGCGATCGCCCGGCCAGCCCTCCCTGTCGCTCGCTGACTCCGGATTCCTTATTCTTGGATTCATCTTCGGTCAAGGTAGGCCTGTACAAGAGGAGGCGGTCAGTGAAGGCTGCTTAGGTACGGAGGAGGCGATTGGTCAGGTAGGTCTAGGCAAGGAGGCGATCAGTCAAGGCATGATTTAAGCTAGGGGATGGCAATCTGTTTAGGTAAGGCCAGGGAAGGGGATGATATAACATGTACTAACATGGAGAATATATTACTTTTACAATAAGTT
>NC_091581.1:13628791-13636291 GCF_042767895.1 Penaeus vannamei
GATTTCGTTATCGATTTTCCTTTCTCAGCGTGTACACCTGTACTTATAGCAGCACTTGAAATTATTTGATAATGTAAACCTCTCCTCTAGTTCAGTGATTCAGTCGAAGACTCTAACATTGTAATATTGACACCACTCTAAATGGCAATAATATTTGATGATGACACTATTAATATGATAACACAAACTACACCGACCTGCAGCGAGAGTGCGAGCAGGTCTCCGACAACCGTGACCCAACCGCGCGCCGAGTCCGGGACGATGTCCGCGGGCGGCGACAACTCCCACAGGACGGCAGAGTCCGGCTCGCTACCCATCTCTGTTGATACGCGCGTGGTTGGTATGGTGGTACTTGTTATCGTGCAGGGGATTGCTATGGTGCTAATGGAGTGGTATAATGTCGTATTATGGTATAATCATGGTGTGCTATTAAGCTGTGGCAGTGGTTATCATGGTGTCATGGAAATGGTTAATATGATAGTGGTTATTATATTATTATATGGTCATCTTGGTGTTGCTGTTAGGATTCTATTGTTGTGGTTGCTATGGTGTTATAGTAGTGGCTGTTATGGTGGACTTCTTGATGTTGATATAACAGCGGTTGCTATTACAATGTTTTCGGTGAAATGGTTTGATATTTGGGTGTTTCTACCTTAGGAGGTTCTTGTAAATATTTATTCCCATCTGATATGTTGTTTTTGTGATTTTGGTGGGCGTTTTACAGCTGGTGCTATTTGATTTCTTTCAGTTAGTATTTTAATGATGCTTCCTCCATTTCTTATACATGCATTAGGTTAAAAAATATCATTAACAGTTTAAAACAGTACAACCTTATCAGTTATTGATCTTACCATTAGCACAAACGTATTTGGTAAACGTCTTTTCTCTTAAAAAGCCCTCAGCTTCTACTTTGATTGGCTTAATAAGGGTGTCTCTATAAAAAGAAAAAGAAAAAAAGATAAATGAAAATATAATTGTTACAATTCGTCGGGAAAACCCATCCCCTTTTCCTTTTTCGAAAATATGAGATGTACCTGATTCAGAGAAGGAAAATATAATCGCCCTCATAGCAACATGAATGAAAACTACCGGGTGCAGTTGAAGGCAGTGGTCGTACCTCCTCTGAACCGGACGACCGACGCCACACGAAGAGACGCCGCTCGTGTCCGTGAAAGCCGACACGGTGAGATTGACGTTGCCCAGTGCCAGGGGCCGGATCTTGATTACGTGCACGACCTTATCCTGCGGTGCCACACAGGCCGACTTACGCTTCCCGACTCCTCGCGGCGACGGGTCCTCCACCAACTCGTACTCGGGGCTCTCCAGAAGGTGGACCGTCACCTGTTAAAAGGGACTACATGCGTTATTTTTATAACAAAATCGCGTTTTTCCTCTCTGTCTGTCTGTCTGTCTGTCTGTTTGTCTGTCTGTCTCTCTCTCTCTCTCTCTCTCTCTGTCTCTCTCTCGCTGTTTCTCTCTCTCTGTCCCTGTCTGTCTGTCTCTCTCTCTCTCTCTCTCTCTCTCTCTCTCTGTCCCTGTCTCTCTCTCTCTGTCTCTCTCTCTCTCTCTCTCTCTCTCTCTCTCTCTCTCTCTCTCTCTCTCTCTCTCTCCTCCTCTTTCTCTCTTTCTCTCCCCTTCTCTCCTCCTCCTTCTCTCTTTGTCTCTCCCTCTCTCCTCCTCCTTCTCTCTTTCTCTCTCCGTCTCTCTCTCGGAACTACCTTATCATAGTACATATATATCCCATGTAACCATTGTTCTCTATATATACTGATAGTTGTCTAAGTAAATAGAAACTGCTGAGAGCATTTAATTTACTCCACGCATCACGAAACTCTTTACTTTAACAGTAATAAGCGTCTCGCACCTGTGGGAGATGCGATTCGCCAACAGTAACATTTCCAGACCGAACAGTTAGTGTTAGTGTAGATTGTGTAGAACCAGTAATTGTACGAATTGGCGAGTTTCGTATACTTCCCTACCTCACTCCCTCCTCCTTTCTCTCCCTCTCGCCCTCCTTCTCTCTCTCTGTCTCCCTCTCCCTCTCCCTCGCCCTCCCTCTTTTTCTCTTCCCCTCTATCTCCCTCTCCCTCTCCCCCTCCTTCTCTCTCTTCCTCTCCCCCTCCTTCTCCCTCTCCCCCTTCTTCTCTCTCTCCCTCTCCCTTTCACTCTCCCCTCCCCTTCTTTCTTTCTCTCCCTCTCCCCCTCTCTCTCTCTCCCTAATAGTAACCCCCGACAGACATCAGTCCCTCTAACCCACCTTCAAATGCTGCTCGAGGTAGTTGAAGACCGATATCTTGACGGGAAGGATCTCGCCGCGCTTGACGGAGGGCGGGATGGTAAGGTCCGTGAAGAAGGGCGTGAAGGCGGTGATGGAAACCTTCTCCGACAGCCCGACACCCACTTCCGGATGGGCACACACGGCCTTGCCAACCCACTCCGTTATTGTGTCGGGAAGGGTCACGCTCTGGCTCAAGACGCCACTTGACCTGTATGGGGTTTCAGCATTACTACTCATTGGGTTGATGGTGATGAGTCTGTTTGATGGGAATAAGCCTGTTGCATGGGAATCAGTCTGTTTGATCGATAGGGATAAGTCTGTCTGTCTGATGGGGATAAGTCTTTTTGTTTGATGGGAATAAGCCTGTTGCATGGGAATCAGTCTATCTGGTTGATGGTAATAAGTCTGTCTATCTGATGGGGATAAGGCTGTCTTTTTGATGGGAATAAGTCTGTTTGGTGGGAACAAGTCTGTCTGTTTGATGGGAATAAGTCTGTTGCATGGAAATAAGTTTGTCTGTCAGATAGGGATAAGTATGACTGTTTCATGGGAATGATTGTCTCTCTGATGAGGATAAGTCTGTCTGTCTGATGGGGATAGGGCTGTCTGTTTAGTGGGGATAAGCCTCTGTTTGATGGGAATAATTCTCTTGCATGGGTATAAGTCTGTCTGATGGAAATAAGTGTCTGTTTGATGAAAATGTCTGTCTGTCTGACGAGAATGTCTGTTAGATGTATGAATATGTCTGTTTAAAGAGAATTAGTCTGTCTGTGTGGTGGGGATGTTGATGTGAAGAATTCTATTTGATGGGGACTATTTGATGTGAAGAATTCTATTTGATGGGGACTATTTGATGTGAAGAATTCTATTTGATGGGGACTATTTGATGTGAAGAATTCTATTTGATGGGGACTAGTCTGTCTGTTTGAAGGGAATAAGTGTTTGTTTGATAGGGACAAGTCTGTCTGTTTGATAAGAATAAGACTGTCTGTTTGATGGGAAAAGGGCTGTCTGGTTGATGGAAATAACCGTGTTTAATGGGAATTAGTCTGTCTGTTAGTTTGGAATGTCTCTTATGGGGATGTCCATTTAATGTGAAGAATTCTATTTGATGGGGATAAGTCTGTCTGTTTGATAGGGAAAAGTCTGTCTGTGGGATGAGAATAAGTCTGTGTTTGATGGGAATAAGTCTGTCTGTTTGATGGGGATGTCTGTATGATGGGGATAAGTCTGTTTGATGGGAATAGTTCAGTCTGTTTGAAGGGAATAAGTCTGTCTGTTTGATTGGAATATGCCCGTCTGTTGCATGGGGATAAGTCAGTCTGTTTGATAGGAATTGGTCTAACATTGACAGGGACAAATCTGTCTGTATGATGGGAATAAGTCTGTCTGTTTGATGGGAAATATTCTGTCTGTTTGATGGGAAATATTCTGTCTATTTCATAAAGATACGTCTGCCTCTTTGATGGGAATAAGCCTGTTTCTTTGATGGGGATAAATCTGTCTGTGAATAAGTGTCATTTTGATAGGGATAAGTCTTTTTGGTAGGAATATGTGATATGCCTGTCTCTCTTGATGGTGGTAAGTGTGGTTCCCTGTCTGATTGTGACAATGATGATGATGGTAATGATTGTTGTAATGATTCATGTAAAATATTAACAGTAATAATGATGATAATGATGATAATACTGATAATAATGAGTATAATAATGATAATGATGTCCACGAATGATGGAATTAAGGATAATAATAATAACGATATTGATGATAACGACGATGATAATAGTGATAATAGTAATGAGAACAATGATAATAATGATGATAATGATAATGATGATAATAATGATGATAATGATATTGACAATATTAATGATAATTTAATGGTGATTGTGATAATAATCATGATAATTTAATGGTGATTGTGATAATAATCATGATAATGATAATAATGATAGTGATAATGGTAGTAGTAATAATGATGATGATGATGATGATGATAATGATAATAATGATGATAATGATAATGATAATGATAATGATAATAATAATAATAATAACAATAATAATGATAATAACAATAACAATAATAATGATAAAAGTAATAATTATAAAATTAATAATGATAATAATGATAATGATAATAATAATAATATAATGATAATAATTAAAATAATTAAAATAATAATAATAATGGTAAGAATCAGTATTACAATGATAATAATCAGTATTATAATGATAATGATAATAAAGATGATGATCTGATAATAGTGATATTACTACTACTACTATTTCTAATAATAATGATAATAATAATAATAATAATAATAATAATAATAATGATAATAAGGATAACAATAATAACAATACGAATGAAAAATAATTCTAATAGTAATAGTAAAAGTAACAACAATAATAATAATTATTATCATTTTTATTATTGCTATCATTATTACCAATATCATATCATTATAATGATATAGAATAATAAGACTAATAATATTAATGATTATATAGATAATGATGCTATCATCATCAATATTATTATAGATATGTACATGCATGTATATATCAATAGATATCCATTACATCAACTATACCCTCGCGTGGAAGCCCAAACCGCGACTCTGAAGTCAACTCACGGCACGACAACGATGTCCCACAGCCATGTCTCTGGGAAGCGGGTTCTCGGACGGTTCTCCTTCGCCCCGCTGTCGGATAGGTCGGGTTCGTCGAATTCACGGTCGGGTCCCATAGCGGATGTAGGGATATTGGCGTAGACCGGCCCACCGTCGTAGGGTCGGTCGTAGAAGTCCCACACTGGAATGGTGATGACGTTACCTTCTTTCCGTGGTGACTTTTTTCTTTATTTCTTCCCCTCTCTCTCTCCGTCTCTGTGTCTGTATGCCTGTCTGTCTATCTGTCTTTTTCCCCACCTCTCAATGGGCAGACAGCCCATCACACCAAGAATAACTATTGTAGCAAATGTAAAAAAGAAGAAGAAGAAAAAAAAATCTTAAATCAAAGTAAATCAAACACTTTCTTTCTCTCTCTCTCTCCCTCTTACAGTTACAACAGTTAATAAATAAACCTTCAAGGATTACAGAAAACATCTCATCCATACTAGACGTTATTATATCAAACAAATCCAATCTCGTTACTTATACTAATGTTATCCATTGCCAGATCGCAGACCATGATAGGAGATATCAATGCCAGCCAGTCAACCCTCTTAGAAATTTTAACAACAGATGGCGTTAACAGACAAGTAAACATGCCCTCGAAAATTATTAAACGTCCCCTCGTTCCATGGATAAATGGACATCAAAAGAGTTATGACTGAAATAACACACGCAATCTCTCAAAAAGAACAGAAGTGACATCACCCTTCAGGTTGAATATAAAAAAGAGAAATGTTAAAACATTAATCCAATCTGCAAAAAACAACTCAGTTCAAAGTAAGTTTAATGACTGACGATGCCAATGAAACGGAAAGTTTAAAATTAGCACCAAATAAAATACACCAAACAGACAATGTTTTCAGGCTACAACCAATGGAAATAAAAACGTCTTAACGATAAAACACTTGCGTGAAACGAAAGCTGTAGGAGTGGGTAGCATCGCTTTTCGATTCACAAAAGAAAGCTTACCGCAATTGCATTTTATTTAACTGTCATTATAAATACATCTACAGTCACCGGTATCAACCCATCAATTTGGAAACGAGGCATCATAACGCCTATTTTCAAATCAGGATATGCAGAACAATTTAAAAATCATCGTCCTATAACTCTGTGACAACATAGACAAAAATCAAATAAATCTACACGTTGTATGATCTATCAAAACTATTTTGATAGTGTCAGCCATGAATTTTTTTTTTTCGAAATGAAAAGTCATGGAATTGACAACTATTGGTTCAGAGGTAATTTATCTACAGGAAAGCAGTCAATCAAATTCGTAATAATATGTCAACTAAGAAACCAGTTTCGTTCAGTGTCCCACAAGGCTCCGTATTAGGCTCGATCCTATTTCCTATATTCATTAACGACCTAACAACCATTCCACACAACTGTCTCCTTGCTTAATATACCGATGACTTTCGGCTTTTTCACGCTGCTCCTGTAAGCTATTTAAATGAATTGACAGATACATGACCTGAGACACATGGGCAATATTTACAAAAAGAGTAATAGGCGCACTAGTATACCTAAGTTAAACAAAAAACAAAATCCGCAATGATACGAGAAATACTGTTGTATAATACCTAGAACTCAACATTACAAACTATTGTTCCAACAGATTGGACTCAACCAACAAAACTCAAATACAAAAAAAAGAACAAAAAAAAAAAAAAAAAAAAACACAGAAACTACAAAACTTTGTTGTAAGAGTGGCAATAGTCAAAATCAATAAATATTACCATTATCATTACATAAGCCCTATATAAAATGGTTAACTGTTGCAACAAAAGTCAAAAATGTCAATATGACACGTATACTCATATAAATTCATAGTGTGACTATTCTCATTGGTAAATGCCTCACACAATTGGTGAGAAAAGAGGCATTCATACTAGACAGATGAACTCTCTGTAAGTCAAGTGACTATACACAGAAACAGGGGCAAGACAAATGGAAATCTGAGGCCCCGAGTTCTGGAAAACCTATCACAAAACCTTAGAAACATCTCGAACGTAATTACTTTCAAAATTAAATTAAAGGGGCATCTTTTATACTATCAGTAACATCAGGCATTTCAATGCAAAATCAAACCATGTCTATCTGTCTAATGATGTGACCATATTTCATATTATTTTATTTTATAACTCTCCTACTAATGCATTAATATTGTTTCTACTATTTCTGTATTACGGTACACTCACTATCTATGTAAAAAGAACCTTTGTCAGTAATAGAATAAAGTATTTTAACTTTCTCTCTCTCTCTCTCTCTCTCTCTCTCTCTCTCTCTCTCTCTCTCTCTCTCTCTCTCTCTCTCTCTCTCTTTCTCTCTCTCTCTCTCTCTCTCTCTCTTACCATCTTCCTCGCAAGGTCTCGTCTCAAGAGTGAGGTCTGAGAAGACGTAGAGACCAGAATCCTGGAAAGTTAAAGAAGGCTGGTGAACAAATAATCACTCGAAATAAAACAGAACAGAAATTAAAAAAATGAATTGACGTTTCGATTTCATAGAGTTCCTTCCTCATTAGATGTATTCAAAAGCGAA
>NC_091581.1:13651291-13658791 GCF_042767895.1 Penaeus vannamei
AAGTGGTTTGGAATAGAATTGCAGATAAAAAAAGTAGTTCAAAATAGAATTTCAGCAACGAAAAGGTGTTTGGGAATAGAATTGCAGAGATGAAAAAGTAGATTGAAATAGAATACCAGATATGAAAATGCATTTCAGAACAGAATTGCAAAGGTCGTTCAGAATTGCAGAAACAAAGGTGGTTTGGAAGAGAATTGCAGAGATGAAAAGGTGGTCAGGGGCGGTGCTAGAAAACTTTAATGGGGGGGTGTCGGGAGCAAGGTTACTCAGTAACATTTTAAAAATTAAATCCACACCATATTTTTTAATATGTTTCGAAATGGACCAATTTGAAATGAAAATGAAAACTTCGAGAGTTACAAACCATGATCATTGATTTCTTAAATTATGCCGACCACCAAGTTTGCCGAGTAAACTAATTTTTTTTCCATTCTGCCGAGTGAAATGATGATTTGTGACCTTTGGGGGGTGTCGCATCCCCCCCCCCCATAGCATCGCGCCTGAAGGTGGTTTGGAATAGAATTGCAGAGACAAAAAGGCAGATTTGAATAGAATACCAGAGATGAAAATGGAATTCAGAAAAGAAATGCAGAGACAAAAAGGTGGTGTGGAATAGAATGACAGATACAAAAACGTATTTCAAAATAGAATTACAAAGACAAAGAAGTGATTTGGAATAGAATTACAGACGACAAGGAGGTTCAGAGTACAATTGCAGAGACGAAAAGGCGATTTGGAAAAGAATTCCAGACGAAAGATGGTTCAGAATAGCATTGTGTAGCCAAAAGGGCGGTTCGGAATACAATTCCAGAGATGAAAAGTCGGTTTAGAATACACTTGTGGAGATGAAAGGGCAGTACAGAATAGAATTGTAGAGATTAAGAGGTTCGGAACAGAACTGAAGAGATGAAAAAACAGTTTTGAATAGAATTGTGGAGACAAACAGGCGGTTTGAATTTAAATTGCAGATGAAAAGGCAGATCGGAATAGAACTGTAGAGACGAAAAGGTGGTTTAGAATAAGATACCAGAAACGAGAAGTTGGTTTGGAGTAGAATTCCAGAGATGAAAAGGGAGCTTGGTATAGAACTGCAGAAATGAAAAGGTGGTTGAGAGTAGAATTGCAGAGGTGAAAAGGTGGTTCAAAATATAATGGTGGTATGGAATACAATTACAAACGGAAAGGTGGTTTGGAATAGAATTGCAGAGAAGAAAGTGTGGTTTGGTATAGAATTACAGAGACAAAAGGGGAATTCGGAATAAAATTACAAGCGAAAGGATGGTTTGGAATAGGATTGCAGAGATGAAAAGGCGATTTTTAATAGAATTGCTGAGATAAAAGTGTTTTGGAATAGAAATGCAGAGACGAAAATGTAATTCGGAATAGAATTCATGAGACGAAAAAGCAATTCAACTGGAGATAAGCTGTTCAGAATAGAATAGCAAAGATGAAAAAGTAGTTGGAATAGAGTTGCGAAGACGAAAATACAATTCGGAAAAGAAATGCAGTGACGAAAATGCAGTAGTAGTGCGGAATAAAATGAAAAAGCTATTCAGAGTAGAATAGTAAGAGACAAAAATGCGGTTTGGAGTAGAATTGAGAGGACTAAAAGATGATTTGAAATATAATTCCAGAGATGAAAAGGTAATTCAGAATAGAGTTCTAGAGATGAAAAAAGCAGTTTAACTAAAGACAAAATGGCGATTTGGAATAGAATTTTAGAGACGAGGTATTTCGGAATAGAAATCCAGAGATGAAAAGAATGTTCAGAATAGAATTACTGAGATGAAAAGGCACATAAAAAAGTTCAAAATATAATTCCAGAGACGAAAAAGGTAGATCAGAATAGAATTGCAGAGATGAATATGCATTGTGATTCAGAATAGAACAGAAGAGACAATAGGTGGACCAGAATAAAATTACAAAATATAAAAGCAGTTCAAGAGAGAAATGCAGAGACAAAAAGGTAGTTTGCAATAAAATTGTGGAAACAAAAAGGCTGTTCGGAGTAGATTTAAAGATTAAAAGGTGCATTAGAATAGTATTGCAAAGACAAAAAGGTGATTCGAAATGGAACTGGTTTGGAATTGAAATACAGACCCAAAAACGCAGTTTGGTATAGAATTGTAAAAATAAAAAGGTGGTTTGAAATAGTATTGCAGATATGAAAAGGTGATTTGTAAAGGAATTTCAGAAATGAAAAAACATTTTAGAATAAAATTTCAGTGACGAAATAGTGGTTTGGAATAGTTGCCATGATGAAAAGGTGTTCTGGAATTGAATTCCAGAGACAAAAATGTAGTTAAAATTGTAGAGACGAAAACGTGGTATGGGATAGAATTGCGATGTAAAGGTAGTTGTGAATAGAATTATGTATATGTGTGTGTGTGTATATATATATATATATATATATATATATATATATATATATATATATATATATATATATATATATAACGGTTTGGAATAGAATGACAAAGGCAAAAAGGTAGTTCGAAATATTACTGTGAAGATGAAAAGGTGTTTCAGAATATAATTATAGCAATGAGAAAACGGTTTGGATTAAATCAGTGAATGAAATGGGGTTTAAAATAGAATTGCAGAGACGAAAAAGCAGTCAGAATAGAACTGCAGAGATGAAAAGCTGGTTTAGAATAGAAATCTAGAGATGATAAGACGGTCTGGAACAATACTGCAGAGACATATAGAAATCCAAAGAAGAAAAGGCGGTTCAGAATAGAATTTATGAGATGAAAGGCAGTTCAGATTTTAAATCAGATTTGAAATGGAGAACCAAAATGGCGGTTTGGAATAGAATTGCAGAGACGAAAAGGTAGTTCAGAATCGAATTTCAAAAGGCAATTCGATTTCAAAAGGCAATTCGGAATAAAACAGCAGAGACAAAAGACGGTTAGAAATATTGCAGAGATGAAAGGGTGGTTCGCAATGGATTTGAAGATGAAAAGGAACTTCGGAATGGTATTAAAGAGACGAAGAGGCGGTTTGAAATAAAATTGCAAAAACGAAAAGGTAGTTTGGGATAGAAAGAGATAGAAACGCAGTTTGAAATAGAATTATAGAGAAAAAGTAGTTTGGAGGTAATTCGTAAAAGAATTCCAGAGATGAAAAGTTTAGAGTTTGGAGTAGATTTATAGAAATGAAAAGGTAATTCATAAAATAATTCCACAGACGAAAAAGCGCTTTGGAATAAAATCCAGAGATGAAATATGAAAACGTATGTGGTTCGGAATAGAATTGCAGAGACGAAAAGGCGATTTTAAATAGAATTACATGAAATGAGATGAAAAGGCAGTTTGCAATAGATTGAAGAGAGGAAAAGGTGGTTTAGAACAGAATGGCAGAGATGAAAAGATCGTTCAGAATGGAATTACATAAACGAAAAGGTGGCTCGAAATAGAATTACAGAAAAAAATTAGTGTTTTTGAATAGAATTGCAGACGATAATACGGTACAGAATGGAATAGTAGAGACAAATAGGCAATTTGGAATGGAATTGCTGTTACGAAAAGGCGGTTAGAAATAGAATTGCAGAGACGCAATGGATTTGAAAATGAAAAGGAGGAAAAGGTGGTTTGGGATAGAATCACAGGAACAAAAAAGTAGTCTGAAATAGAATTTTAGAGATAAAAAGTAGTTTGAAGTAGAATTGTAGAGACGAAAAGGTAATTCGTAAAAGAATTCCACAGATGAAAAGGCACTTTGCAATAAAATCCACAGATGAAAAGGCGGTTTGGAAGACGAATATATGGTTTGGAATAGTATTGCAGAGACGAAAATGCGACTTCATATAGAATTACAGAGACAGAAAGGTATTTCAGAATAGAATTAAAGAGATGAAAAGATAGTTCGGAATGGAGTTGCGTAAACGAAAAGATGGTTCAAAATAGAATTACAGAAATAAAAAGGTGTTTTCGAATAGAATTGCAAATGCAAATCAAAACAGAATTGTTGAGACAAATAGGCGGATTGGAATAGAATTGCAGTTACGAAAGACAGTTTGGAATAAAAATCCAGAGATGATAAGTTCAGAATAGAATTGCAGAGGAAGCGGTTTAGAATAGAATTGCAGACATGAACAGGTGGTTCAGATCAGAAATGCAGACACAAAGACACAGTTCAGAATAAAATTGTAAAGGCGAGAAGGTAGTCTGGAATAGAATTGCAGACGAATAAGCAGTGTGAAATAGAATTGCAGACATGAAAAAGCAGAATTACAGAGACAAAAAGGTGGTTTCCAACAGAATTATAGAAATGAAAAGGGGGTTTGGAATAGAATCTTAGAGACAAATATTAGGTTCAGAATAGAATTGCAAAGAGGAAAAGGTGGTTTGGAATATAATTGTGCAGACAAAAGGGTGGATCAGAATGAAATTCCAGAGATGAAAGGGCAGTTCAGAAGAGAATTCCAGGCGAAAATAAGGTATGGAATAGAATGGCGGAGATAAAAAGGTAGTTTGGGATTGAATTCCAGAAACAAAAATGCAGTTTGGAATAGAACTGTGGAGATGAAAAGGTATGTTGGGATAGAACTGCAGAAGAAAAATCGGTTTGGAATAGAAGTTCAGAGACGAAAGAATGTTCAGAATATAATTGCAGAGATGAAAATGATATTCAAAATACAACTGCACAGATGAAAAGATGGTTCAGAATGGAATTGCAGAAATGAAAAGATTGTTTGGAATAAAACTGCAGAGAATAATAGACAGCTTGGAATAGAATTGCTGAGAAGAAAAGGCAACTTGGAATAGAATTGCAGAGACGAAGAGCCAGTTCAGAATAAAATTCCTGAGATGAAAAAGCAGTTTGGAATAAAACTACTGAGACAAAAATGCGGTTTGGAAAAGAATTGCAGAGGTAAAAAAACTGGTTTGGATTAAAACTGCAGAGATGAAAAGGCGGATTGGAATAGATTTGAGGAAAGGCGATTTAAAATATAATTGCCGAGACATACAGGCAGTTCAGAATAAAATGCACAAACAAAAATGTAGTTCAGAATAGAATTGTGAAGAGAAAAAGGTAGATTGGATTAGAATTAAAGAGACGAAAAGGCAGTTCGGAATAGAAATACTGAGACAATTTCAACTGAAATTGCAGATGAAAAGGTGGTTTGGAATAGAATTACAGTTGTAGAATATAGAAAATAGAATATAGAATAGAATTCAAGAGTAAATAATGATGTTTAGAATAGAACTGCAGAGAGGAAAAGATGGTTCAGAATAGAATTTGAGAGATGAGAAATTGTTCAGATTAGAATCCTAAAGACGAAAGGGTGGTTTGGAATAGAATTACAGAGGCGAAACAACGGTTCAGAATAGTATTGTAGAAACAAAAAGGTATTTGGAATGGAATTGCAGAGACGAAAAAGCAGTTTGGAATAGAAGTGTGGAGACAAAAAATAGTTCAGAACAAACTGCAGAGACGAAAAGGTGGTTCAGAATAGAATTACAGAGACACAAAGGCCTTTGGGAATTTTGGGGTTAAATACTACCTCAAACCACACCTGAGGGAAATTTCAAAACCAACCATTCACAAATGGGCACCATCATATTCATCTCTCCACAAGACCTGTTAATTATATTGGAGAACCGCTCAGACATAATCAACGATCTCCAACCGTTGATTCGCATAGTAATTGCATGGTCCCGTTTTTATCTTCCTCCACCAATATCAATGTAATTTCGAATAAATGAAGTTCAGGATAGAATTACATAGACAAAAAGATGGTTTGGAATATAAATTCAAAGACAAAAAGGCAGTTCAGAACAGACTTCCAGATACGAAAAGGTGGTTTGGAAGAGAATTGCGGAGAAGAAAAGATTTTTGGAATAGAACTGCAGAGACAAAAAGGCAGTTCAGAATAGAAATACATAGACTAAAAGGTGGTTTGGAATAGAAATTCAGAGAAAAAAGGTGTTTGGAATAAGATAGTAGACGAAAAGGTGGTTCAGAATAGAATTGCAAAGACAAAAAAGCTCTTCAGAACAAAACTACAGAGATGAAAAGGCGTTCCAAAATGCAGATGAAAAGGCACTCCGTAGAATTACGGAGACCAAAAGGCTATTTTGAAAATAATTCACAATAATTTTCCTCTATAATTCACAATAGAATTATAGAGGAAAAAAGTGGTTTGGAATAGAATTACAGAGACGAAATGGTGTTTAGAATGGAATTATGCAGATGAAAAGGCAGTTTGGAAGGGAAGTACAGTGCTGCTTTGCGACTTTATTTGCACATTTTTTTCTTGTAATACATAACCAAAATCTGTTTATCAGTAATGAAGAAATTAATTTCGAAAAAGAAAATACTGCTGATTCATCAGACCAACAAAAAACAACAAAAAAGGTCAAAAGGAGATACAAAAAATACATATAATAAATAGAACTCACCAGTACAGTTCTCTTGTATTTGGATAGGCATCGTCTTCGCTCATTGTTGGAGACTTCGAGTGTCATCTTGCCCTTGACTGGCTGCCCATAGGTATAGCTGCAGAAGGACGAACACGCAGGCTTAGTAACTGTAATAATCTTTGGGATGAAACGGAATATAGAATGATGGTAGTATGATGATGATGGCAACGATGATAATGCTTTTAGTGATCGTGATAATGGTGAGAAAAATAACAATAATGATAATAATGATATTAGTAATGACAATTATAAGCATAATATTGATAATAATGGTGATAACAATAATCACGATAATTATTATTGTCATAATGATAATAAGAATAAGAATAAAGATGATGATAACAATAATAATAATAATAATAATGAAAAGAATAACAAAGATGATGATAATAATAATAATAATGAAAATGATTATATCATGATAATTGGCTATCTTTTTCCCAAATCTGGGACATCAAGGTATTAGGAGAGTGACGTCACAGATTACTTATTGGCCAGTGGGTATGCCGTTGCCAGGCGCAAAAGGTGCGGTGAAACTGTCCTACACCTGTCTAGACACGGCGCTGTGGGAATCACATCCAGAACGTATAAAATCGAATGTGTCTCTCTCTCTCTCTCTCGGCAATATGAATAAATATGACTGCACAACCACCCTCTGTCTCCCTCTCCCGCTCTCTCTTTCATTCACTTTCTCTCTCGGAAATATACAAACGAAAAAAAAAAAGAAACATCTCCAATCTGATTACTTTCAAAAGGAAATTGAAGAAGCATCTTTTGAATTGCCAATGACATCAAATAATTAGATGTAATGCCAAACTATGTACCTGTATTTCTAATGATGTGGCCAGTTTATTTGATCTTGTTTTATAATTCCCCTAAGAATGAACTTGATATTATCTTTAGTTATTTTACATTACTGTACACTGTCACTGCTTATGAACAAAGAAGAACCATTGCAAATAATGGAAATAAGTGTTTTGACTTTGACTCATTCACTGTTTCCCTCCTCCCTCTCTCTCTCTCTCCCCTCTCACCTTCTATTCAATCATCAGTGTTTCAAATGCTTTATATG
>NC_091581.1:13763542-13766042 GCF_042767895.1 Penaeus vannamei
CTATCTATCTATCTATCTATCTATCTATCTATCTATCTATCTATCTATGTATCTATCTATCTATCTTTCTATCTATCTATCTATCTATCTATCTATCTATCTATCTATCTATATCTATATCTATATCTATATCTATATATATATATATATATATATGTATATATATGTATATAAACTTATACATGTATATGTATATATATACATACATATACATATATACATACATACATATATATATATATATATATATATATATATATATACATATATATATATATATATATATGTAAATATATATACATACATATATTTATATATATATATTTATATATATATATATATATAAAATAGGAATAAAATCAAACAATAAGAAAACGGCAGAAACATAGTGAAAAAGGTGTGTAAGGGTGGGACATACCAAACAAGTGTGAAATGGTGGTTATGGTGATTACACAGTCAACAACTGGATGGCTGTGTTGGCATTCAGCTCGGGTTTCATCTTATGGGTATGCAGGGATTCTAGGATGAGGAGGTCGAGTCTGTTAGGTGTGGAAGACAGAATTTTAAAATCACTGTGAGTGAAAGGATGGTCTTCTGTTTGTGAATGATGGCGGATAGCGGAGAAAGATGGTCTGCTCAGAGGTAGGCTGGTTCTATTGACTTACCCATATGCTCAAGTATTCTATGTTTGAACCATCGTGTAGACGATCCAATGTACCTAGCATTGCATCTAGGACAGTTAAAAATATACACAATATTTGAACATAATTCTGAGGGCAGAAGCATTTTCATTTTAAAGAAAGAGTTGATATTATAGGAGTTCACAAAAACAATGTTGAATTTAATTTGTGGGAATGAATGTTTCAGTATCTCACGTAATTGTTTACGGATGGTGAAGCTTATATGTCCAAGATACGGTAACTTTATATACTTGGTTTCTTTGGGAGCAGTCTGTATTTTCGTGGGTGGACATAATTTGTTATCTAGGAATGATCTAAGTGTCTTGTAAAATACGTTGTCAGGATAGCCATTGTTATTGAAGTAATCAACCAAGAATTTCATTTCTTTGTCAAACTGCATCCAGGTGGAACATATGTTGAAAGCTCTGTTGATTAGAGTGGCGATACTGTTAATCTTATATTTCATAGGTGAGAAACTTAAAAAGTTCATTCCCAAACCGGTGAAAGTAGGTTTTCTGTAAACTGTAGTGGAAAGGCGTCCATTTTCTTTAGATATCAGTGTGTCAAGAAAGGGAAGTTCGTTTTCCTTTTCTATTTCACACGTAAACTTAATGTTAGGGTGTTGGTCATTTAGGTAAGAAAGGAAATGGTCAATGTGTGACTGTTGTTTGAACAAAAGGAACGTGTCATCAATATACCTTTTGTAGAATATTGGTTTGAAATCATTTGGACAGTTATTTAACCAGTTACATTCATGGTGACATAGGAAGGCGTTTGCGTAACTTGGGCCAAGTGGTGAACCCATAGCTACACCATCTATCTGAGTATATAAATTGTTGTCAAATGTGAAAACAGAATCTCTTGTGGCAATATTTAGAAAAGAATTAAATTGTTTCTTGTTTAGACCAAACTGTGATATGGACTCGTCTGATATGGAGTCCGTAATAATCTGTGTAGTTTCTGACAGAGGAACGTTAGTGAATAGTGATTCCACGTCAAAGCTGGCCATTACTGTGGAATCTTCAATGTTGAGTTGTTTGATTTCTTCCACAAAATCCAAAGTGTTGGCAGTGGTATACTCATTAATGGTTAGGGGTTGGATGATTTTGACAAGGAATTTAGCAAGGTTATAGTTAAATGTATTAATAGAGGACACAATAGGTCTCAGTGGTGTCCCTATTTTGTGAACTTTTGGGAGTCCATATAAGTAACCGGGTCGAGAGCCAGAAGCAAGAATGGAGTTATATATGGTTTCATTGATGGTTTCTTTTAAAGGTCGTAATATCCTGTTTAATTTATCCTCAAGTTTTAGGAGATGACTGGGAAGATCAACGTGTAGAAGTTTAAATTTAGATGAGTCTGAAAGGATGCTAGATATTTTGTTATAGTAATCATTCTTATTCAGGATAACTATGCCTTTCCCTTTGTCTGGTCTTGTTATTACAATATTTCCATCATCTTTTAAATTTTGAAGAACATCAGAGTATTGTTCAGTATGGTCAGGGCTGTGTACAGATTCTCTGCAATGCTGTACATACATATCATTAGCAAGCGCAGATATCTTGTTGAAAACTGTGTTAATTGTATCTTTGTAGATGTTACAGTTTTTGAGCATCTGACAGGTCCGTTCGAAATGAACAAAGAAATTGGCAAAACTCGATTTGCGGGGTCGAAGACCAAAATCCAAGCCAAGTGATAAAACATTCTTTTCCTTATCAGTTAGAATTCTGTCTGAGAAGTTAAAGATTATTTTGTTTGCATCAACCTTTTTGCTTAGATCAATGCCCAAGTTTTTTAACTTTCTATGGTGGATAGCACTT
>NC_091581.1:13790616-13795616 GCF_042767895.1 Penaeus vannamei
CTGATCGTTTCGCAGTGCTTGGCGGTCTGACAGACCCTGTTCTTCTGTGGGATACCTTTAAGCGTGAAACGCTTGATACAGCTCAAGATACGATTGGTGTACGCCCGAGAGCAGTACAGAATTCCATCTCGCGGGAGACACTGGAAGCCACTGATGCATGTCGTGCGGCTCGTCTGACAGGGGATCGGGAATTGCACCGTTCTCATGTGCGCAGAACTCGGTCCCTGTTAAGAAGGGACAAGGAACAGTTTATTAGGAGTCTTGCAGAGGAGGTAGAAGGCCATTTCTTAGTAAATGACCTTCGTCCTGCATACCAAGCCCTGAGAAAGCTGAACTCCAACCCCTCTTCACAGGTGACAGCAGTTCGCTCAGTAAGTGGTCAGATCGTTTCAGATCCTGTTGCGGTGCGGGGACGTTGGGCTGAGTATTTTGAGCAGCTGTACCAGGTTGACCCACCAACAGTTAACTTGGATGCGGGTAGTGTCGAGATCCCGCTGCCAAATCCACCTATCAGTGAGGACCCTCCCTCCCTAACTGAAGTTAGGGGGGCGATTTCCAAGCTGAAGAGTGGTAAAGCAGCTGGTATCTGCGGCATACCAGCTGAACTGTTAAAGGCTGGTGGTGAACCTATGGCACGGGGGTTACATGCTGTCCTGGCTGCCATCTGGCAGTCCGGTTCCATTCCTCCTGACCTGTTGAGGGGTGTGGTCATCCCTCTCTGGAAGGGGAAGGGGGACCGTTGGGACTGCAGCAATCACCGAGGCATCACACTGCTCAGTGTACCAGGCAAGGTTCTTGCCCACATCCTTCTGAGACGTATCAGAGACCATCTACTGAGGCACCAGAGACTGGAGCAATCCGGATTCACTCCTGGTAAGTCCACAATAGACCGTATCCTCGCGCTTCGAGTCATTGTAGAGCGCCGTCGTGAGTTCGGGCGTGGGCTGCTTGCAGCCTACATCGATCTCAAGAAGGCGTTCGATACGGTGCATCGGGAGTCACTTTGGGAGATCCTGAGGCTGAGAGGAATACCAACAAGGATTATTGGACTAATAGCAAGCCTGTATACTGGTACTGAAAGTGCTGTAAAGTGTGGTGGGGGCCTGTCGAGCTTCTTTCCTGTTAGTTCAGGAGTGAGGCAAGGCTGTGTCCTTGCACCAACTCTTTTCAACACTTGCATGGACTGGATACTGGGCAGAGCTACTGTTCAAAGTCATTGTGGGGCAACGCTGGGCAATATCAAGGTTACAGACCTTGACTTTGCTGATGACGTTGCCATTCTATCTGAGTCTTTGGAAACCCTAGTGGCGGCTCTCGATGCATTTAGCAATGAAGCGAAGCCCCTGGGTCTAGAGGTCTCCTGGACCAAGACCAAGGTCCAGGAATTTGGGGACTTGTTAGGAGAACCTGTTCAGTCGGTACGTGCTTGCGGCGAGGACATTGAAGTCACAGAGAGCTTTACATACCTTGGTAGTGTAGTTCATAACTCTGGGCTGTCAGACCATGAAGTCAGCAGACGGATTGGCCTGGCAGCAGGGGTCATGAACTCTCTCAACAAGAGTATTTGGAGATGTCGGTACCTGTGCAGAAGGACCAAGCTACGGGTTTTCAAGGCCCTGATAATGCCAGTTTTGCTATACGGTAGCGAAACCTGGACATTGTCCTGTGCCTTGGAGGCTCGTCTTGAAGCCTTTTGTAATAGGTCCTTGCGCCAGATCATGGGGTACTGTTGGCGGGACCATGTGTCCAACCAACGGTTGCACCGTGAGACTGGCACAAGCCCTGTTATCTGCACAATCCGTGATCGCCAACTCAGGCTATATGGCCACCTGGCTCGCTTTCCTCAGGATGATCCTGCCCATCAGGTCGTCTCTATTCGAGACAACCCTGGATGGAGGAGGCCTGTGGGACGACCGAGGAAGTCATGGCTTGGGCAGATCGACCAAACCTGCCGTGAAGAACTAGAGATGGGCCGAGTCCCTGCCTGGCGTCTAGCCATGAGGGATCCTCGTAGGTGGAAGCGAAGGGTGGATGCGGCTATGCGCCCCCGTCGGCGTCAGCCCCCATGATGATGATGATGATGATAATGATGTTATTATTATTTCTATTGCCATTATTAGTATGAAAATTATTGGAATAGAGTTAATTATTGCAGTAATTATCAAAATTATCATTATAATTATGATTTTATCATTATTATTGTCATTATCATCATAATTATCATCATTATTGTCAATAATAAAGGAATTATCATGAATATCATCATAATTACCTGAATTAATGTTAAAATCCTCATAATTACCATTACAAAGCGAAAAAGTGTGTTTTTTCGATAATTATAATGACAATGATAATGATGTTATTATTATTTCTATTGCCATTATTAGTATGGAAATTATTGGAATAGATTTGATTATTGCTATTATTGCAATAATTATCAAAATTATCATTATGATTATTATTTTATCATTATTATTCTCATTATCATTGTCCTTATCTTCATAGTTATCCTCATTGTTGTCAATAATAAAGGAAATATCATGAAAATCATCATAATTACCTGAATTAATGTTAAAACCCTCATAATTACATCAAAAACCGAAAAAGTTTTTTTTCGACGTTTCTCTCAACAGGCTGTAATACGCTAGATTTTGCCGTTTTTTCGACTTATGAGATTTTATTACTTCTGGCCTTTATTTCATTATAAATGGACTGAATGATAATCATTATCATCATTATTATCATTACCGTCATTATTTTCATGATTATTATCATTATAGTAATTATCATCATGATTATCATTATTATTATCATCATTATTGCAGTTATAATAATTTTTATACTAATTATTATTGCTATTTTCATCATAATAACTATTTATATAATGATAATAGCAATAATGATAATTTTATAAATAATAATGACAATAATAATAATTATAATGACAATGATAATGATGTAATTATTATTTCTATTGCCATTATTAGTATGAAAAATATTGGAATAGAGGTAATTATTGCTATTTTTGAAGACATTATCAAAATTATCATTATAATTATGATTTTATCATTATCATTGTCATTAACATTGTCATTTTCATCATGATTATCCTCATTATTGTCAATAATAAAGGAATTATCATGAAAATCCTCATAATTACCTGAATAAATGATAAAATCCTCATAATTACCATTAAAATGCGAAAGGTAATAGGCTAGATTTTGCCGTTTTTCGACTTTTGGGATTTTATTACTTTCGGTCTTTATTTCATTATAAATGGACTGAATAATAATTATTATCAACATTATTGTCATTACTGTCATAATTTTCATTATTATTATCATTATAGTCATTATCATCATGATTAGCATTATTATTATCACCATTATTGCAGTTATAATCATTAATATGCTAATTATTATTGCTATTTATATAATTACAACTATTTATATAATGATAATAGCAATAATGATAATTTTAGAAATAATAATGACAATAATAATAATTATAATGACAATGATAATGATATTATTATTTCTATTGCCATTATTAGTATGAAAGTTATATGAATAGAGTTAATTATTGCAGTAATTATCAAAATTATCCTTATAATTATGATTTTATCATTATTATTTTCATTATCATTGTCATTATCATCATAATTATTATCATTATTGTCAATATTTAAGGAATTATCATGAAAATCATCATAATTACCTGAATTAATGTTAAAATCCTCATGATTACCATTACAAAGCGATTTTTTTTTCGACGTTTCTCTCAAAATGCTGTATTACGCTATTTTTTGCCGTTTTTTCGACTTATGGAATTTTATTACTTCTGGCCTTTATTTCATTATAAATGGACTGAATAATAATTCTTATCGTCCATATTATCCTTACTGTCATTATTTTCATTATTATTATCATTATAGTTATTATCATCATGATTATCATTATTATTATCCTCATTATTGCAGTTGCGATAATTTTTATGCTAATAATTATTGCTATTTTTATCATTGTAACTATTTATATAATGATAATAGTGTAATGGATATACCTTTGTCCGTTTTATTGATTTTATTTAAGTCTATCCTTTGATTCATTTGCTTCATTTATTTCCTTCGATCCAAATAAACACTAAATAATTACCATATTTTAGTAACTCGTTATTTGATACCTATTTCTGCTGAATGTGATTTTAAAATGTCTAAGATGATTAAACTTAGTTTTAAAAGTTGATATTCAGATTGTAATCATTGAAGAGAAATTAACTTTAGTGGATCTGTGGAAAACGGTTTTGTAGTTGCCCGACATCGTGGGAGGAAGGCGGTTGTGTGCAATTCCTTTTGTTTTAAGACGGAAAATTTACGTCATGGAGCCTTGTTTGCTTTTAAGTAAGTTCCTGTTAGATTGCTTATATATCTAAGATGGTTTAAATACATAATTAAAGGTTGGTCAAAGTATGTTATTACACACATAAACAAAACAAATGAAACTCCTCGCAACAGGTTGTTGTGGTTGTGTTGACATTGCGAGGCTAGGAACCACGAACATTTATAATTATTCTATTCCGATATAATGTCTGCATATTTTATATTCTCAGTGAAAGAATGTCTGTGTCTTCACTTGATATTCACCGTACAAGGGTGCTATTAGGATACTTCATATGTTATCCATTTTTATACTTAATTGTTATCCATTTTTATACTTAATTGGTGATGGATGTTCCTAATTTTCTAATATTTCATGTTTTTTGTATATTACATATGTTTGATGAATAATCAACTTGTTCTTGTTTAATTATTCTCTCATTGACCTCTTGAGCTACTTTATGATGAATAATTTGGTTGCACTACCCCATCTGGGTTTTGAATACATATAACAATAAGAAATCCCCTAGATTATAGTCACATGGGGGCCTGACCTATTTTTCTGTGAAGAGTGAAGACCAATAATATTTCATTTATTTTTACCTTTGGCCAACCGACCTGTTAT
>NC_091581.1:13803201-13805701 GCF_042767895.1 Penaeus vannamei
ATATATATATATATATATATATATATATATATATATATATATATATATATATATATATATATATATATATATATATATGTATATATATATATATATATACACACACACACACACACACACACACACACACACACACACTTGATGAGTTCTAATTGATGTTGCCGTTCTCTCTCTCTATGTTGCCGTTCTCTCTCTCTTTCTTCTAACTCTTTTTCAAATTTATATCTTTCAGAGTTTAGTTTTTGAAGTTCAAGAGAATCTGTTTCAGTCTTATTTAGACTTACTGTAACATTTCCATCAATGTCTAAAGCTTATGTAGGCAATACACTTTCTTTTACTAAAGTCTGAAGGACTAACTCCCTTATTTCACTTTTACGAGCATTGCTTTTTAAAGGAATGCAATGTTTTGCTAGATTTATCAAATCATCCTTTTTGCACTTGTGTAAATTTTCATTTGATGGCTTTTCAATAAATTCTTCAAAATCAAACATTTTGTATTGCAGTGAACAGCACAACAAAATTAAACATATAAATTAAATAATTAAACTATAAATTTGTAATTTAAAGCAAATAGCTACTTGATGAAGTTAAAACAAAATCACTTTCATTTTAATTACTAAATCAAAGAAGGAGGCTTAATCTACAAATTTATAACAGGTCGGTTGGCCAAAGGTAAAAATAAATGAAATATTATTGGTCTTCACTCTTCACAGAAAAATAGGTCAGGCCCCCATGTGACTATAATCTAGGGGATTTCTTATTGTTATATGTATTCAAAACCCAGATGGGGTAGTGCAACCAAATTATTCATCATAAAGTAGCTCAAGAGGTCAATGAGAGAATAATTAAACAAGAACAAGTTGATTATTCATCAAACATATGTAATATACAAAAAACATGAAATATTAGAAAATTAGGAACATCCATCACCAATTAAGTATAAAAATGGATAACAATTAAGTATAAAAATGGATAACATATGAAGTATCCTAATAGCACCCTTGTACGGTGAATATCAAGTGAAGACACAGACATTCTTTCACTGAGAATATAAAATATGCAGACATTATATCGGAATAGAATAATTATAAATGTTCGTGGTTCCTAGCCTCGCAATGTCAACACAACCACAACAACCTGTTGCGAGGAGTTTCATTTGTTTTGTTTATGTGTGTAATAACATACTTTGACCAACCTTTAATTATGTATTTAAACCATCTTAGATATATAAGCAATCTAACAGGAACTTACTTAAAAGCAAACAAGGCTCCATGACGTAAATTTTCCGTCTTAAAACAAAAGGAATTGCACACAACCGCCTTCCTCCCACGATGTCGGGCAACTACAAAACCGTTTTCCACAGATCCACTAAAGTTAATTTCTCTTCAATGATTACAATCTGAATATCAACTTTTAAAACTAAGTTTAATCATCTTAGACATTTTAAAAACACATTCAGCAGAAATAGGTATCAAATAATGAGTTACTAAAATATGGTAATTATTTAATGTTTACTTGGATCGAAGGATATAAATGAAGAAAATGAATCAAAGGATAGACTTAAATAAAATCAATAAAACGGACAAAGGTATATCCATTACACTATTATCATTATATAAATAGTTACAATGATAAAAATAGCAATAATTATTAGCATAAAAATTATCGCAACTGCAATAATGAGGATAATAATAATGATAATCATGATGATAATAACTATAATGATAATAATAATGAAAATAATGACAGTAAGGATAATATGGACGATAAGAATTATTATTCAGTCCATTTATAATGAAATAAAGGCCAGAAGTAATAAAATTCCATAAGTCGAAAAAACGGCAAAAAATAGCGTAATACAGCATTTTGAGAGAAACGTCGAAAAAAAACATTTTTCGCTTTGTAATGGTAATCATGAGGATTTTAACATTAATTCAGGTAATTATGATGATTTTCATGATAATTCCTTAAATATTGACAATAATGATAATAATTATGATAATAATGACAATGATAATGACAATAATAATGATAAAATCATAATTATAATGATAATTTTGATAATTACTGCAATAATTAACTCTATTCATATAACTTTCATACTAATAATGGCAATAGAAATAATAATAACATCATTATCATTGTCATTATAATTATTATTATTGTCAATATTATTTCTAAAAATATCATTATTGCTATTATCATTATATAAATAGTTGTAATGATAAAAATAGCAATAATAATTAGCATATTAATTATTATAACTGCAATAATGGTGATAATAATAATGCTAATCATGATGATAATGACTATAATGATAATAATAATGAAAATTATGACAGTAATGACAATAATGTTGATAATAATTATTATTCAGTCCATTTATAATGAAATAAAGACCGAAAGTAATAAAATCCCAAAAGTCGAAAAACGGCAAAATCTAGCCTATTACCTTTCGCATTTTAATGGTAATTATGAGGATTTTATCATTTATTCAGGT
>NC_091581.1:13820701-13826881 GCF_042767895.1 Penaeus vannamei
CTCATAATTACCATTAAAAAGGGAAAACGTTTTTTTTTCGACGTTTCTCTCAGAAGGCTGTAGATTTTGCCGTTTTTTGATTCATACGATTTCATTACTTATTATCATCATTATAATCATTATTATTATTATTGCAGTTATAATAATTATTATGCTAATTATTATTGTTATTTTTATCATTATAACTATTCATATAATGATAATAGCAATAATGATAATCTTATAAATAATAATGACAATAATAATAATTATAATGACAATGATAATGATGTTATTATTATTTCTATTGCCATTATTATTATGAAAATTATTGGAATAGAGTTAATTATTATTATTATTACAGTAAATATCAAGATTATCATTATAATTATCATTTTATCCTTAATATTATTATTATTGTCATTATCATTGTCATTATCATCATAATTATTATCATTATTGTCAATAATAGAGGCATTATCATGGAAATCATCATAATTACCTGAATTGATGTTAAAATCCTCATAATTACCATTAAAAGCGAAAAGTTTTTTTTTTCGACGTTTCTCTCAAAAGGCTGTAAGACGCTAGATTTTGCCGTTTTTTCGACTTTTGGAATTTTGATTATCATCATTATAGTCATTATCAACATGATTATCATTATTATCATATTATTGCAGTTATAATAATTATTGTGCTAATTATTATTGCTATTTTTATTATTATAACTATTTATATAATGATAATCTTATAAATAATAATGACAATAATAATAATTATAATGACAATGATAATGATGTTATTATTATTTCTATTGCCATTACTAGTATGAAATTATTTGAATAGAGTTAATTGTTGCTATTATTGCAGTAATTATCATTATAATTATGATTTTATCATTATTACCATTATTATTGTCATTATCATTGTCATTATCATCATAATCATCATTATTGCCAATAATACAGGAATTATCATGGAAATCATCATAATTACCTGAATAAATGCTAAAATGTTCATAATTACCATTAAAAAGCGAAAAGGGATTCTTTTCGCCGTTCCTCTCAAAAGTCTGTAATACGCTAGATTATGCCGTTTTTTCGACTTTTGGGATTTTATTACTTCTGGCCTTTATTTCATTATAAATGGACTGAATGATAATTATTATCATTATCATCATTACTTTCATCATTTGGATGATTATTATCATTATAGTCATTATCATCATGATTATCATTATTATTATCATCTGCAGTTATAATAATTACTATGCTAATTATTATTGCTATTTTTCTTGTTATAACTATTTATATAATGATAATTGCAACAATGATAATCTTAGAAATAATAATGACAATAACAATCATTATAATGACAATTATTATTTCTATTGCCATTATTAGTATGAAATTATTAGAATAGAGTTAATTATTCCTATTATTGCAGTAATTATCAAGATTATCCTTATAATTATGATTTTATCCTTATTATCATTAGTATTGCCATTATCATTGTCATTTTCATCATAATTATCATCATTATTGTCAATAATAAAGGAATTATCATGGAAATCATCATAATTACCTGAATTATTACTTTTGGCCTTTATTTCATTATAATGGACTGAATGATAATTATTATCATTATTATCATTACTGTCATTTTTATGATTAGTATCATTATAGTCATTATCATCATGATTATCACTATTATTATCATCATTATTGCAGTTATAATCATTATTATGCTAATTATTATTGCTATTTTTATTATAACTATTTATATATTGTTAATAGCAATAATGATCATCTTAGAAATAATAATGACAATAATAATGATGTTATTATTATTTCTATTGTCATTAATAGTATGAAAATTATTGGAATAGAGTTAATTATTGCTATTATTGCAGTAATTATGAAGATTATCATTATTATTGTCATTATCATCATAATTATAATTATTGTCAATAATAAAGGAATTATCATGGAAATCATCATAGTTACTTGAATTAATGTTACCATTAAAAGCGAAAATGTTTTTTTTTTCGACGTTTCTCTGCCGTTTTTTCGACTTTTGGGTTTTTATTACTTCTGGCCTTTATTTCATTATAAATGGACTGAATGATAATTATTACCATCATTATTATCATTACCGTCATTATTTTCATGATTATTATTATCATTTTCATTATCATCATGATTATCATTATTATCTTCATCATTATTGCAGTTATAATAATTATTATGCTAAATTTTATTGACATTCTTATCATTATAGCTATTTATATAATGATAATAGCAATAATGATAATCTTAGAAATGATAATGACAATGATAAGATTTATAATGACATTGATAATTATGTTATTATTTCTATTTCCATTATTAGTATGAAAATTATTGGAATAGAGTTAATTATTGCTATTATTTCTGTAATTATCAAGATTATCATTAGTTATCAAGATTATCATTACAATTATGATTTTATCAATATCATTATTATTGGCATTATCATTATCATCATGATTATCGTCATTATTGTCAATAATGAAGGAATTATCGTTTAAATCATAAATTCTCATAATTACCATTAAAAAGCGAAACGATTTTTTTCGATGCTTCCGTCAAAAGGCTGTAATACGCTATAATTTCCCGTTTTTTCGACTTTTGGGATTTTATTACTTCTGGCCTTTATTTCATTATAAATGGACTGATTGATAATTATTATCATCATTATCATTACTGTCATCATTTTTATGATTACCGTTATAGTAATTATCATCATGATTATCATTATTATTATCATCATTATTGCAGGTATAATAATCATTATGCTAATTATTATTGCTATTTTTATCATCATAACTATTTATATAATGATAATAGCAATAATGATAATCTTAGAAATAATAATCATAATAATAATAATTATAATGACAATGATAATGATATTATTATTTTTATTGCCATTATTAGTTTGAAAATTATTGGAATAGAGTTAATTATTGCTATTATTGCAGAAATTATCTAGATTATCATTATAATTATGATTTTATCATTATTATCATTATTATTATCATTATTATTGTCATTATCATTTTCATTATCATCATTATTGTCAATAATAAAGGAATTATCATGGAAATCATCATAATTACATGAATTAAAATCCTAATAATTACCATTAAAAAGCGAAAAGGTTTTTTTTTCGACGTTTCTCTCAAAAGGCTGTAATACGCAATATTTTGCCGTTTTTTCGACTTTTGGGATTTTATTATTTCTGGCATTTATTCCATTATTAATGGACTGAATGATAATTATTATCATCATTTTTATCATTACTGTCATCAATTCTATGATTAATATCATTATAGTCATTATCACGACTATCATTATTATTATCATTATTGCAGTAATGATAATTATTATGCTAAATATTATTGTTATTTTTATCATTATAACTATTTATATAATGATAATAGCAATAATGATAATCTTAGAAATAATAATGACAATAATAATAATTATAATGACAATGATAATGATATTATTATTTCTATTGCCATTTAAGTATGAAAATTATTGGAATAGAGTTAATTATTGCTATTGTTGCAGTAATTATCAAGATTATCATTATAATTATGATTTATACATTACATCTTTATAATTATTATTATCCTCATTATCATTACTGTCATCATTTTTATAATTATTATCATTATTGTCATTATCATCATGATTATCATTATTATTATCATCATTATTGCAGTTATGATAATTGTTATGCTAATTATTATTGCTATTTTTATCATTATAACTATTTATATAATGATAATAGCAATAATGATAACCTTAGAAAAAATAATGACAATAATAATCATTATAATGACAATGATAATGATATTATTATTTCTATTGCCATTAGTGCAATGTAAGAAAATTACTGGAATAGAGTTAATTATTGGTATTAGTGAAGTAATTATCAATATTATCATTATTTCATCATTATTATCAATATTATGGTCATTATCATTGTAATTATCATCATAATTATCATCATTATTGTCAATAATAAAGAATTATCATGAAAATCATCATAATTACCTAAATTAATGCTAAAATCCTCATAATTACCATTAAAAATCGAAAAAGTTTTTTTCGACGTTTCTCTATAAATGATGTAATACGCTAAATTTTGCCATCTTTTCGACTTTTGGAATTTTATTACTTCTGGCCTTTATTTCATCAGAAATGGACTGAATGATAATTATTATCATCATTATTATCATTACTGTCATCATTTTTATGATTATTATCATTATAGTCATTATCATCATGATTATCAATTTTACTATCATCATTATTGCAGTTATAATAATTATTAAGCTAATTATTATTGCTATTTTTATCATTATAACTATTTATATAATGATAGTAGCAATAATGATAACCTTAGAAATAATAATGAGTTAATTATTGCTATTATTGCAGTAATTATCAACATTACCATTATAATTTTGATTTTATCATTATATCATTATTATTGTCATTATCATTGTCATTATCATCATAATTATCATCTTTATTGTAAACAGTGAAGTATTTATCATGGAAATCATCATAATTACCTGAATTAATGTTAAAATTTTCATAATTACCATTAAAAAGCGATTTTTTTCGAGGATTCTCTCAAAATACGCTAGATTTTGACGTTTTTTCGATTTATGGGATTTTATTACTTTTGGACTTTATTTCATTATAAATGGACCGATAATTATTATCATCATTATTATCATTACTGTCATAATTTTTATGATTATCATTATAGTCATTATCATCATGATTATCATTATTATTATCATTATTGCAGTTATAATGATTATTATGCTAATTATCATTGCTATTTTTATGATTTTAACTATCTATATAATGATAATAGCAATAATGATAATCTTAGAAATAATAATGACAATAATAATGATTATAATGACAATGATAATGATGTTATTATTATTTCTATTGCCATTATTAGTATGAAAATTATTGGAATAGAGTTAATTATTGCTATTACTCCAGTAATTACCAAGATTATCATTATAATTCTGATTTTATCATTATCATTATTATTGTCATTATCATCATAATTATCATCATTATTGTCAATAATAAAGGAATTACCATGGATATCATCATAATTAACTGAATTAATGTTATTATTGCAATTATTAGGCAAATCATTTTTATAATAATTATTTTATAATTATTATCATAATTATTGTCCTAATTACTCTCATAATTATCATTATTATCGTCATTATTGTCATTATTGATTCGGTTATCATCAAAATCATCATAATTAGCAGAATTATTGCTAAGATAATCATAATCATCATTAAACTCGAAAAAGGGCGATATTCGATCCATCTCTCTAAAGGTTGTATTTCACTAGATTTCGCCGGTTTTTCGACTTTTGGGATTTTTCTACTTTTAGCCTCTTTCTCATTATAGATGGGCTTTATAATGATAATTATCATCATTATTATCATTACTATCATTATCGCCCTAATCACCCTTAATATAGTCATTAAAATAATCATCTTAATTATTAATGTCATTTTAATCATTATAATTATTTTAATAATGATAATGACAATAATGATAATTCTGGAAATATTAACAACAATAATAAGGATTTTAATAACAATAATAGCCGTGTTATAATTACTTCTATTATTATTTCTGTTATCATTGTCGTTATTATTATTAGGAGACCCAGGAAGTCAACCAAGAGGCTATATATATATATATATATATATATATATATATATATATATATATATATATATATATATATATATATATATATATATATATATATATATATATATATATATATGTATATATATATATATATATATATATATATATATATATATATATATATATATATATATATATATATATATATATATATATGTATATATATATATATATATATATATATATATATATACATATTCTATATATATGTTATATATATATATATATATATATATATATATATATATATATATATATATATATATATATATATATATATATATATATATATATATATAATATCTACTATATATATACATATCTTATATATTTATATATATATATATATATATATATATATATATATATATATATATAT
>NC_091581.1:13829881-13834881 GCF_042767895.1 Penaeus vannamei
TTTTCTAAAATTATCATTATTACTTATTATCATTATATAAATAGTTATAATGATAAGAAATAGCAATAATAATTAATAGCATTATAATTATTATAACTGCAATGTTGATGATAATCATATTGATAATGACTATAATGATAATAAACACGAAAATAATGACAGTAATGATAACCATGATAATAATTATTCAGTCCATTTATAATGAAATAAGGCCAAGTAATTTTGAGAGAAACGTCGAAAAAATCTTTTGCTTTTAATGGTAATTACGAGGATTTTTAACGTGAGTATGATGATTTTCATAAAAATTCCATTATCATTGACAATGACAATAATAATGATAAAATCATAATTATAATGATAATTTGGTAATTACTGCAATATAAGTAATAATTAACTGTAATATAATAAATTTCATACTAATAATGGCAATAAAAATAATAATAACATCATTATTTTTGTCATTATAATTATTATTATTGTCATTATTATTTTCTAAAATTTTCATTATTGCTATCATCATTATATAAATAGTGAAAATAATAAGAAAGTAACAATAACGAATTAGCATAATAATTATTTTAACTACAGCAATGAGCGGACAATAATAATGAAAATCATGATGATAATGACACTAATGATAATGTCAGCGAAAATCAGCTGACAGTAAGGATAATAATGATGATAATAATTATTATTCAGTCCATATAAAATCCCAAAAGTCGAAAAAACGGCAAAATCTAGCGTATTACAGCCTTTTGAGAGAAACGTCGAAAAAAAACCTTTTTCGCTTTTTAATGGTAATTATGAGGATTTTAACCTTAACTCAGGTAATAATGATGATTTTCATGATAATTCCTTTATTATTGACAATAATGATGATAATTATGATGATAATGACAATGATAATGACAATAATAATGATAAAATCATAATTATAATGATGACTTTGATAATTACTGCAATAATAGCAATAATTAACTCTATTCTAATAATTTTCATACTAATAATGGCAATAGAAATAATATTATCATTGTTATTATGATTATTACTATTGTCATTATTATTTCTAAAATTATCATTATTGCTATTATCATTATATAAATAGTTATAATGATAAAAATAGCAATAATGATTAGCACAATAATTATTATAACTGCAATAATGGTAATAATAATGATGATCATGATGATAATGACTATAATGATAATAATCATGAAAATAATGAGTAATGATAATGATGATGATAATTATTATTCAGTCCATATAAAATCCCAAAAGTCGAAAAAACGGCAAAATATAGCGTATTACAGCCTTTTGAGAGAAACGTCGAAAAGCCACCTTTTTTCACGTTTTAATGATAATTATTAGTTTTTACCATTGATTCAGGTAATTATGATGATTTTCACGATAATTCCTTTATTATTGAAAATAATGATGATAATTATGATGATAATGATAATGATAATGACAATAATAATGATAAAATCATAATTATAATGATAATTTTCATAATTACTGCAATTATAGCAATAATTAACTCTATTCCAATAATTTTCATACTAATAATGGCAATAGAAATAATAATATTATTATCATTGTCATTATAATTATTATTGTCATTATTCTAAAGTTATCATTATTGCTAATATCATTATATAAATAGTTATAATAATAAAAATAGCAATAATAATTAGCAGAATAATTTTTATAACTGCAATAATGATATATGAAATAAGGTGATGATGACTTTAATGATAATAATCATGAAAATAATGACAGTAATGATGATAATGATGATAATAATTATTATTCAGTCTATTCATAATGAAATAAAGGCCAGAAGTAATAAAATCCCATATGTCGAAAAAACTGGAAAATCTAGCGTATTATAGCCCTTTTGGAGAAACGTCGAAAAAAACCTTTTCGCTTTTTAATGGTAATTATGAGGATTTTAACATTACTTCAGGTAATTATGATTTTCATGATAATTCCTTTATTATTGACAATAATGATGATAATTATGATGATAATGACAATTATAATGACAATACTAATGATAAAATCATAACTTTAATGATAATTTTGATAATTACTGCAATAATAGCAATAATTAAGTATATTAAAATAATTTTCATACTAATAATGGCAATAGAAATAATAATAACATCATTATCATTGTCATTATAATTATTATTATTGTCATTATTATTTCTAAAATTATCATTATTGGCATATATTTATTGGTGTTAGCTCTTTTACGATAACAACTAATGCAAGATTTACTATCAGGTGATAATCATCCAGTCATTAGTGGATGACGACTTTAGCCGAGAGAAGGGAAGGACTTGTTCACTTCTCATGATCTCATAACCCAATTACAAGTCCCGTAGTGAAATAGGAGTCTAATTATGTGCGTTCTTGGCTTCTCATGTTGTATCGAAATGATTAAAAAAGAAAAAATAGGCAATAATAAAATCACTGAAGAAAATGAATAGATAATAAGATCCTCATTCGGGAGAGACCAGGTTACCACTGAAGAGGGACTTGGAGTTCTTAATAGTGCTGGCCAATACACTATGGACCTTCTTCCGATATGCGAAGTTGAACCTCGCCCGAAGGTTATGAGGAGCCGGCCTGTGCCGACTAATGCCGACTCGATAACGCGACACAGTTTAGTCCTTACCCGCCGTGATGCTTGCATCAGAGTGGTAACCTCCAGGCAACAATTGCAATTTCCTCTACGCGCGCGCCTGGACGGGGCGCGAACCTGCGACCTCAGGATGAGACCGACACGTTACCTCTGTATACTCACAGTGTTCATTTCGGCTACGTCATTGGCTTCCAGTTGTTTCAATAAAATATCACATATGATAATGATAATAAAATAATGATAATTATGACGATAATGACTATAATGATAATAATCATACCTATATTTATAATGATAATAACAACAATGAGAATTTTAGAAATACTAATGACAGTAATGATAATTATAATAATGACAATGATAATGATATTATTTCTATTGTCATTATTAATATGAAAAATGATTAGATTAATTATTGCTATTATTGCAGTAATTATCAAAGTGCTGATATAATTATCATTTTATCATTATCATTATTATTGTCATTATCCTCATGATTATCACATCATTATGGTAAATAATAAAGGAATTATCATGAAAATCATCATAATTACCAGAATTAATGTTAAAATCTCATAATTATCATTTAAAGCGAAAGGGTTTCCATTTTCGACTATTTGGATTTGACTACGTTTCGCCTTATTTTAATTAAAAATGGACACTGATTCTTATCATCGTATTATTATTGTCATTATTCTTATGATTATTATCATTATAGTCATTATCGTCATAATTATCATTATTAGTATTATTATTATTATTGCGGATTATAAAATTATTATGCTAATTATTATTGTCATTTTCATCGATAACGCTATTTTTTATATTACTAATAACAATAATGATAATTTTAAAAATATTAATAGACTTAATTATTGCTATTATTGCAGTAATTATGAAAATTATCATTAACAATTATCATTCTATCATTATTATCATTATTATTGTCACTATCATCATTATGATTAATAATGAAAGAGAATTAATCATGAATTAATGTTAAAATCATCGCCAATTTTCATTTAAAAGCGAAAAAAAATTCGACGTTTCTCTCAAAAGGCTGTAATACGCTAAATTTTCCCGTTTTCTACTTTTGGGATTTTACTTTTCGCCTTTATTTTCCCTATAAATGGACTCTATGATTATTGTTATCATCATTATCGTGTGTCATTATTCTTATGATTATTATCATTATGAGTCATTATCGTCATATTATCATTATTATCATTATTGTAGTTATAATAATTATAATGCTAACTAATGTCATTTAATCATTATAACTATTTTTATAATGATAATAACAATATTGATAATTTTAGAAATAATAATGACAGTAATAATAATTATAATGACGTGATAATGATATTATTATTATTTCTATTGTCATTACTAGTATGAAAATAGTTAAAATAAACTTAATTTATTGCTATTATTACAGTAATTATCAAAACTATCATTATAATTATCATTTTATCATTACTATCATTATTATTGTCATTATCATCATTTTTATTGTCATTATAATCTGATTATCATCATTATGGTTAATAATAAAGGAATAATCATGAAAATCATCATAATTACCTGAATTAATCAAAATCATCATAATTATTATTAATACGCGTAGATTTTAACGTTTTTCATGACTTCTGAGATTTCACTACTTTATGCCTTTATTTCATTATAAATGGACTCTATAATATGATTATCATCGTTATTATCCTTATTGTCATTAGTCTCATGATTATCATTATAGTCATTATTGTCATAATTATCATTGTTATTATTATCATTATTGCAGTTATGATAATTATTATACTGAATCATTATTGTCATTTTCATCATTATATGGTATTTTTATAATGATATGTATAACAACTAATGATAATTTTAAATATTGACAGTAATAATAATTGCAATGACAATGATAATGATATTATTTTTCTATTGTCATTATTAGTATGAAAATGATTATAATGAACGAAATTATTGCTATTATTGCAGTAATTATAAAAACTATCATTATAATTATCATTTATCATTATTATTGTCATTATCATCAACGATTATCATCGTATGGTTAATAGTAAAGACATCATGAAAATCCTAATTATACCTGAATTAATATTAAAATCATCATAATAATAATTTAAGCAGAAGCGTTTTTCGACGTTCCTCTCAAAGAGCTGATTTTTCGCTTTTTGACCTTTAAGGATTTTTACTGCTTTTTCAACTTTTATTTCAATATAAATGGACTCTATTATTATTATTATCATCATTGTCATTATTTTCATGATTATAATAATTCTAGTCATTATCATCATAATTATCATTATTATTATCATTATTG
>NC_091581.1:13847381-13849881 GCF_042767895.1 Penaeus vannamei
AACAATATTGATAATGATAATAGTAATGATAATATAATGATAATGAAAATAATTGATGATAAAGATAATGATGATAAAGATAATAGTAATAATCATAATAAAAATGAAAATGATAATAATGCTATCAATATTTTTGAATATTCCAAAACACATGAATTCATGGACTCAGGAAGTCCCCAAGAGAGGCCGAGAAGAGGAGACCCAGAAAGTCCCCAAGAGGCCGAGAAGGACGCCCATAGAGTCCCCAAGAGCCCGAGAAGAGGAGACGCAGAAGTCCCCCAAAGCGCCGGAAGGAGACCCAGGAAGTCCCCAAGAGGCCGAAGAAGAGGAGACTGATCCCCAAGAACCCGAGAAGCAGAACAGGAAGTCGCCCAAGCGGCCGAGAAGGAGATCAGGAGGTCCCAAGAGGAGGCCGAGGAGGAGACCCAGGAAGTCCCCCTGAGGCCGAGGAGGGGGCCAGGAATTCCCAAGGGCCGAGAAGGAGACCAGGAAGTCCCCCAGAACCCGAAGGAGACCCAGGAAGTCCCCCAGAGGCCGAGGAGGAGACCCAGGAAGTCCCTCAAAGGGCCGAGGAGAAGACCAGGAAGTCCCCCAGATCCCAGGAAGGAGACCCAGGAAGTCCCCCAGAGCCCGAGGAAGGGGCCCAGGAAGTCGCCAAGAATGAGGACAGTCGCCCTTGAGCCCCAGAAGGAGACCCAGGAAGTGCCATGGAAGGCCGAGAGACCAGAAGTCGCCATGAGCCGAGATTCCTCCACTGCGGTCCTCCCAGGACAAAGTGGAAGGTCTTCAGGCCCACTTCCAGGTAACCTCTTCCTTGGAGGTCATACATGAGCCCGAGGAAAGGAGACCCAGGAAGTCCCCCAAGAGGCCGAGAAGGATACCCAGGAAGTCGTCCAAGAGCCCGGAGGATTATCATTATTACTATCAGTATTGTTATCATTGTCATTATCATTAATATTTATTATCATAATTTTTGTTATCATTATTATTAACTTTGTGTATCATCCTTATTACTGTGCTACTGCTATCATGTGGTGTCACTTTCCTATTCTTTATTATTATTATTATTATTTATTTAATTATTTATATTATTATCATTGTTGTCACTCCCTATTATTATTATTATTATTGTTGTTGTTGTTGTTATCATCATTATCATCATCATCATCATCATTATCATTATTTTCTTTATTATCATAATTCTAACTTATTATCATTGTCATCATCATAATGTTGTATTATTATAGTTAGTATCATCTGTATCATTATCATTAGAGTCCGGTGGCAGAGAGTATACCCGGACTTGAAAAATATACAATAGGTTTGTTGTTTCTAGTAGATCTGAAACTACTGATGATGAATCAGTCGAGCGCAAAGTTCGCATCCTTGAAGGTTTTTTTTTGTGACCTATATTCAAAGTAAGCCTTTACCGTTGATGATAATAACAAAAGTTGATAATAATAATAGTATATTAATAATCCTAATAATCATTATCATTAATAGCTAAAACTCGGCCTAATAATATTACGTCTCAGGATCCCTGAAGTTTTGATTTCATATTCTAAGTTTTCAGGAGGCAAGAAATCGGCTGAGACATATTTTCATATACTTCCGATTTATATATCACTAGATATCCCCTTTATGCGAGGGACATACTTAATAGTATTATTATTGTAAATAATTATGCTATATATTGATACTTTTCAGTGTCTAGCAAATGGTGTTATCTTTCTCTTCATTTTAGTTAAGTATTTTGATATTTTTCAGGAACTTTCGTGTTTATTTACAAAACTTCATGAAAAATAACTATGTTACTGGGCGTATTCCTTTATACCAGATTCTTTTTTATAGGTCATTGCCATAATGAATCTATTATATACATAAATTATTTATTCTCAAATGATAATGGTATGTATTTTCTAGATGCCAAATGTAAAGTGAAGAGAGAGCATATTACAACATCATGGAGCACAAATATTGAAAATAGCGCAATAATTAGATTTTTTATTTCAATTATATACACAGTCTCTAATATCCAACATAAAGTACCTCAAATCACTCTTGATAATCATTATCTCCTACTGAATAATCTCTGATTTGTGCTGTTATCACCACTAACGCACAGAAAGTGAACATGATAATTGTCACAGGCCACAGTTTACCAGCGCCTGATCAGCACGTCTGCTGGAGTAAAGACATATCAGCTGGTGTAATTACTGATTGCAGAGTATGTATCCATATCATTTAGGTGTAAATCTGGTGGATTAAGAGCACATTCCAGAAGATGCTTATAACTTGCTTTTTGTCACGTGCTTTCAATTACTTTTGTCATCAGTGGACGATATCTCAGAGCTAGTGCGGAGTTTAGCTTCTACATTTTTACAATACTGAACCACATATCGAAGTGATGCCACATTCTCTTCAAGTAAAATCTAATAAGCAGCGATTAATTCGGAGACTTCATAAACTGCACTTGTTCTTCAACGTTGCCCGACTTACT